>NW_010323666.1:0-8899 GCF_000700745.2 Antrostomus carolinensis | reverse complement strand
CAGGAATGTATCTTTCTTTTGTGTATATAGACCCCAACGGAGAAAGGGCCAGGGAAGAGGAAATTCCCTTATGCATAAATCTCTTTTGGAGATTAATTCAATACAGTATACGCCTCTGTGGGTTAAGAACCTCCAAATACATAAGGTATAGATTCACCTATTCATTTTCTCCTAAATATAGAAAAAAAAGAGATGTCTATCAAGAGATATTAAGACAGAAACAAGAATCTCACT
Source organism: Antrostomus carolinensis (assembly GCF_000700745.2). NCBI lineage: Eukaryota > Metazoa > Chordata > Aves > Caprimulgiformes > Caprimulgidae > Antrostomus > Antrostomus carolinensis. The sequence goes on along the minus strand of NW_010323666.1, from coordinate 8,665 downwards.
CTTTTGGGCTCATTAAGGAACTAAACAACTGACTGCCCCCTTTATGGCTCTGAAAACCTCCTACTACTAAAATCAACTTAAATGCTACTGTAATAGGTGCTGATCTGCATAATGTTATGGTAACACATGCAGTTTCTTCTCTGAACAAAAGATGCTGTTTTTCCAAATTAACTTGAAATCAACCCACTAAAAATTGCTTACAATGAATAGTTGCATTACTAAACTATCTTTTCATAATTGTTAGTTTATATTCATCTTGAAGATAATTTAGACTATGAAATGAAATGTTCCTTGTAGCTCAGAATGACAGAGTTGTGCTTTGGATAGCCATTCTTCAATAGCCTTGATGTCCCTTCCAAACTGCTAAGAGGTTTAGACACCGCCTGTGTGCCAAGTCGTGGCTCATTTTTGCTTTCAGAAATGCAGTTGGCAATAAGTAAATTGCAAAAATTCTCAAGTCTTCTGAATCCTGTTCTCAGTTAATTGTAAGTGCTTTTTTTTTTTCCCTTGCAATTTGTAGGCAATTCATTACACTTTAGCTTTTCTTCTTGGCTATGATAAAACCTGAAACAGTAGTTCATTTTCTTCTTAATTAAAAATACTTTTTACTTTGTTTTAGGGTTTTGGGAAGTGCTTTATTGTTTTTGGCAAGGGAGAGTACATGAAAAAAACCACTCTGTGGGCCTTTCTGCACCAGCTCTCTTTCTCTCTCTCTGTTGCCTGCAATTGTGAGGGCTTTGTGTTTGATAACCCAGATGGTCCCTTCTAGTCTTACATTCCTTAAAAAGGACAGCACGTACTGTAAACTAATGCCACATGGCATACAAAAATCACAAAATTCTTTAAAATGCCATGCAATTATTGAGCAAGTTTTAGCCCTGTTAATGCGATTTCACCAAATGAAAAATAACATTTTCAAACACAGTTTGTGTTAACAAGCTCTGACATCAGAAAATTAAGCTGGCTCTAACTATTAAACAACAAAGGCATAAATGCAGCATATTTCTCCCCCAGATCTGCAGCAGAAGTAATATAATTATTGAAATTATATGCAATCCTGACAATACAAAAAAGCAACATTTTATTTTAACATTATGATCCTAAAAATAGTCACCAAGATGACAAATATAGGAAGAACAACCCTCCATCATTAGTATTATTATCTACATTTTGTCCTCAAAGGTTCTACACCTTTTTGCAGCAACAACTGTCTGTTAATGGCATGTCAGTATGGCAGCAAGCACAGTGCAGTCCTGACCTCAGAGGAGCCCCCTTACATGGCAAGCATCTTCTGAACAACACAACTGATCTCCTATTAGGAAACTGAGTTTGTAAGCCAAGAGTAGCATTTGTTCCTGTGCATATTCTAATTGCTCATGGAAGTTATGCTGGTAATGTGTAGCTCAAGATGCAAACAAAACATAAATAACTTCAGTAGGGATCCAAGCCAACATGGTTTAGAAGCTAGGAATAAGCTAGTAAGGAAACGTATGAAGAAAAGCACCAAATCCAGTTTGCAATAAATATAGAGATGGAAAATTTACTGGAAATTTAATACACATTTATGTAACAGTCAACAAGGAACTAAAGCACTGCTCTGCGTTAGGCATCACTTTTCAGGGTACACTGCCCAACTCGTCCTTTCCAGGGAACCAGATGAGGTATCCAAACATTCATTATGGCTTATTACTAAGTATGCCTTTGGGAAAGCATGAGTTTGTTTGTAAGCAAGTAGGTATTAGATTAAGAATGTTTGTCCTGAAATTGTGAAACCAGTATGAAGTCCTATCAAAGGCTTTCCAGTTGAAAAGCCACTCTAAACCACCTTTGTTTTCACACGAGGGATTTTTAAAAGGCACAAAGAACAGTTTGGTGCTCAAATGCCTTTAAAAATGTCTTTGACAGAAAGCCACCAGGGAAGTCATTCAGTGTTACAGCTCTGAGTTTTTCCAACATTACAAATCAGCATTCTGTTCCCCCTCTACAAAAACAGTAACACAGATTTACGCAGTTTCTTGGAATTAAGAATGAAATGTACCCCTTCTTGGGGTACACAAAGCATTGGAGTGGGGATTTTCTGGTCTCCTTAGAAGTCAGTAGCTCAAATAAGATTCCATCTTACTTTTCAGGACTCTGAGAACTTGAGTCTATGCCAGTTTGTAATGCTGGTAACAACTCTATCCCTCTCTTCCAGACACAGGCTGACCTACTTCAGCAAGACCAACAGAAATGAATTTTTAAAAATTAAAAATAAATAAATAAAAATCAAATGGAACATGACAAAGTCTTGAAAAGTATCGGCAACAAATGGTAGTGGAAAGAGAAATCACAGCAACACACAAAAAAATTCTTCACAAGATTACATGGGCAAGAAAGTTCCAGGCTGTCATACCCACTGTGAGCAGCTGCTAAAGAATAATTACACATTGTTTGGTTCACTTTTTCCCCCCCCAAATTTGATCACTACAGTGCTGACTGACATGAACTTCAGTGACTGGTCCACTATGAGATTTACAATAGAATAATTAGATTGCCTTCTATAACTCAGCAACATACATTAAAACAGTAACACTTTAAAATTTGAAATGTTACTGCTATGCAAGCCCCTGAAAACACTAACAAAAAAAAAAAGCATTTGTGCAGCCTCTGTTAATTAAATGGAAGATTTGGATGAAGCATGCATCATATGCATGCCACAAACGTGTAAAACAACCTCAAAAAATCCCCTGTGAAAAATAAGCCTATGAAATTCCCAAGTATTTCAATATCTTCAAGAGATTTGCAGTAGAATCATTAATTTGCAAAAGAATATTCAGTTTTAAGGTAAATGCTTCTAACTAGGGGAACAAGCAATGATATGCAAGCCTTAAGGATCTTAACTTGGCTATGGACTTTCTACCAGGAAATTCTATAAGTGCAGACACCAAAGTTTATGTTACTGGATGCTAGTTCTATCTTTGGGGAAAAAAAATATATAAAAAGGAAATACAAATTTTATATAAACTGGGTTAGTAGAGAGGAATTTATTTTCAAGGTTTAATATCACCTTTGGACTGAAACCAAATACAATTTGCAATAGATATGGACTGTATCCCAATATCCATTTTCAATGTCAGCCTTTCCACTTCACTCTTCAGGGTCACTACTAAAACATTTTACAGTAATCACTTTTATTAAAAAAAAAAAAAAAAAAAAAAAAAAAAAAAAAAAAAAAAAAAAATTCCATTCTTACCAGTCATCACTTGCCAGCAGAGCTATGTTAAGTGAGACCATTTTCCAAATTACTTTGTTGATATCAGTTTCTAGAGGAAGAAGTGGATCCTCACAGTGTCCTAGAAATATAGTTGCTGCTAACAGGCTTAACTACCATGTGATACAAATACAAACACAGCCAACAGGTTATTTTGAATCTCAGGAGGCTTTAAGAAAGAATCAGGAGCAGCACTTACAGCATCTTTACTTCACAAAAAAAAGTTCTAGAGAAAACACTAGGTCAGTCCATCATTCTCTTCACATGTACAAATAAAAGTTGCACATATATGCTTTTACTTTTTACATGGAATATATATATATAAATAAATACATATATATTTATATTTACACAATACATTTATATAATACATATTATGTAGACATACACATATATATTTATCCATATACACATACATTCCCTACCTTTGCATTTGCAGACCCTCTAAAACAATTTAGAAGACTGATCCAGGAAGATGGTTTTCCCTTTTTTATTTTCTTTTGATCTAAGCCTGTTAACACAACCCTTTTGTATAGCTTGAGTTTAGACTAAATTTACAGCAAGATGAAGCAGATGATTTTTCAAGTGGGACTCTAATAAAATACATGAATCTTGCTCAACAGTTATGGTACAGCCTAATGTGGACTCTGTAGAGAACTGTATCTTTCAGAGGAGTATTTAATTCACACCAATCAGAGTACATATTCCAAATATAAGCACTGTTTTTAAAATGGGTGTTCCAGCTGCCTTAACGATTAGCTTTCATTAAATGAAAGTGTGAACTATTCCTCAAATTTATGCTTCACTAAAATGAAGCTTGCACAGAATAATAATAATTACATAAAAAGTACACAAGCTTGGGTGAAATTGTGTTTTTAAAACTGTATGAAAAGAAAGAGGTAATGTGTTTGACACTGCCTTTTTGTGACGTTAATCTGCTTCACAATGGCAGTTCTTGCAGCTTATCCCAGTGATGAAGAGTCTGAGTACAAGATCATTATCATACTGCTGCCATATCTCTCCTTAAAAAAAAAAAAAAAAAAAAAAAATCCCACCATTCTTTCTGTGTTCTGAGACATACTGTGCTCTCTTTTTACCTAACTATAGGAATGCAATGAGCTGCAATTCATTTTCATGTCTTAGTCTCCCACATGTTCTCTCAGAAGGGTAGGTAATCTCAGGTGCTTTAAAGCTATATTATTCTATCACCTAAAGCACTGCATAGGGAAGGGAGTATGAGGAAGAAAGATGAAAGATCATTTTCTAAGGATGTCATGGACAGGTAAAGAAACTGGGTGTGATCTAACAGAAAACTTCTGTTCTTACAGATACCTGAAAGCCATTTCATTCCTTAGCTTTTAGGTACCTGGACTTTAGAGAGGAACCCTCCGAACTAGACACGTAGCTTTGCCAGACAGTTCATACTGAAAGCTACCTTCAGAGTTCAAAATAACTGATAACATGAGCAAGAAACTAGTTGGAATCAGTTGTTTATTCTGTTACTTGGTTAAAACTTGGAGAATCACCTCGCAAGGCTGCAGAACATTGTATGGCCCTGTTGGCCTCCACAGGCTTGTTCATGCATTGCAGACAGGCACTGGTACGCTTTCAAAGGAACTGGGCACAGCTCAGTTAGAGCCTTATCAAAACACTCACCTAGCAGGGGTATTCTCAACTGTACCGTTTCTGGATGAGTTAACTGCATGAAACAGTCATGGAAGATAGCAGAACACAGACTGGAGTCCTGCTCTCTATCCTCAAGACAATATGTTGTTCACTCCTGAAGTCTTAAACACTCTCTGAAGAATCACAGGGAGAAAATGACAGAGTGGAAACATGACCCCAAAAGTTCTCATACCACTGGTCAGGGCTGTAATGCCAGGAAGTTGTTCATGTACAATATTTACTTTCTTCAAGCAACTTCGGCTAGTTTCCACCATTATCTTTTCAAACAATCTCTTTTAAGCATTTATTGCGTAAATTCTCTAGTACCAGCCCACAACAGTCATTAAACTAAAGATTTTTTCACTTTCTCAACTTCCTCCACTGACTTATCAACATTGTCAGTCAGCTTTTTGTCCTTGATAGGATCAATGACCAACATGCCACTTAGAAGGCGGGTGTTCTTCCCATTGCCTAGGAAACACCAGCCCAAACCTCTCCAGTACACAGCACTGCCTATAGGAGATGTGAGTCCAAACTTCCCCAATATACAGCAGAAGACAGTAAAGTCATTCAGAGAAACATGCAAAGGGAAAGCAAAATCCCCAGTTTTTGAAAGAGTGAAGGTTTTGCTAAAGCAGTAGCACCCAAAACCACAGGAAGATGGGAGGTCCTTGTTTCCTGTCACTAAACAACAGGAACAAAAGCATAGCAGCAGGGTTCTCCAAAATACAGCCATGTCACAACTTCTACCTGTTTATATTTGGGGGGATTCTTAGTTATGGCTGCTAGCAAGTTTTTGCTGTCATGTACCCAACCACACTTACTTACGGGTTAGGATAGAGGTCAGAGGACCAGCAACCACATGGTTCACCTTAAAAGGATTATAAAATAATGACTTCATCTGCAGCGGATCTTTCCTAATGCATATATAAACTAAATAACATCTGAATTATTAGGGTATGTGTTACTGATGCCGAAGCTTTGCTCTGTCAGACATCTAGATAAGCACCAGCTGCTAAGTTTGGAACTGTTACACTGCAACTCTATATTTGAAGGTGGGTTTAACACTCTTTACTACTAGCCTTTCACATTCTGAGCTGCAACTTTTAAAAATTCACTATCTTTTTCTATTGTATTTGTTCTTTTAATTATTTTATATTAAGTTGGTGCTATAAACAGAATTAGGCAAGTGGTTATACTGAAGGAAAACTGTACTTTTACAAACATCTTTAAAATACAACTAATAAAATATTTAAAAATAAAATTAAATGTTGATTCATCTAGTACAAGCCTGCTATCCATATGCATACTTAGAAAGAAAATGGATATATTTGTGAATGGGTGAGGAAGATCAACTCTTTGTGCTTTTTTCTTTACCATTCCCAAAGAATTAATATAGTCCCACACAAAAATATACCCCAGCTAGGGATATAATGATCACAGATCTTAATATGCAAGTCTTTCACAGGACATGGTCTTAAATTTATTCAATTACATTTAAAGAGAGTAGGAAACACAGGGACATCAAGGGAAAAAAAATTAGGGTTCCAGTGAAATGTGGAAAACACTAGAGAATATAAGAGGTAATTCTAAATAGTGGTACTGGAAGATTTTCTCAGCATCGTGGCCGACACTTGCAGGCAAGAAAGAAGAGCTTGGGGGTGGGAGGGAAGACAACAAAGTCTGAAAGATATCTAGGGGACATTCCACAGCTGCAGAAACTAAAACCTGGATTTGAATTCTTGAACTTAGTGGCTAACAAAAAATGTCTTTGTATGACACTCTGTCCTGCTTACACACATCATTCAAGACAAGCCACAGACTGTCTAGAATCCTCTGATGATAATAATAATGCCCATCAGAATCCATTTATATGACCAGAGTCATCACAGAATGGAGAAGCAATGCTGGTAAAATATACCACATAAAATGAAGAGTTAAAAATTTAAGTAGGTGCAGGGCATATGTCACAGGGAGCTTAGCAGAAAGAAGAAAAAGATACTTTTATTTACATGGCAAAGCACCCAGTGTCCTACTGAAATCCTTGTACGACTCATGTAGTTTTACAAACAAATACTGTAGAAAGAGGAAATTTCTGTTTCTATATGTTTCTAAATTTCTATATGTATAGAATCCTGATTCTCTTGTTCAATAAAAAGCATTAAACATCCGTTGATTCTTCCACCTTCATTTTAGTGATTTACAGATAGTTCCAAACTGTTAAAAATTTCACCCTGCTGATAGCGAGTATGAAAGGCTTTGGGAAAAGCTCAGCATGTTTCCAAGATCAATTGATCAAGTGCTTTCAGAATCCAGCAGCAAAAACCAAACCTTGACAAAAGCACTGCAATCAGAATGCTAATGGAAGACATGTTGCCATCACAGTGCAGACAAAAGAGTTGAAATGCTATTATTATTTGTTGTTGTTACTAAACCCTGCATGCCTGGGTGCCCATTTGCACATGCAAACACTTGCACAGCATAAGCTCCAAGGAAAATAAAACTACAAGGGTATAAATAAGCACAAGCAAAAAACTGTAACATAAATGCATAAACAAATAAAGGAGAATAATCCCACAGCATAAACTCTAGTTGGTAGTTTACAATATAATAGAGAGTGAAATAAAACCCTGGGATACAGTTTTCAGCTCAAATGTCTATTATTGCAAAGGTCACCAGCATAGACTTCTAATTTCTACACATTCACGTTGAAGCGTTTCAGAGTAGGGAATCCCTAAACAGGATACAGAATGTCTAATAACTTCTCTTACAGATCTGTCAGTCTTTTTATGATGAAGCCACCATATGCAATTGCACTTGAACTGCTCATCTCCTTACACTGACCACCCTGTATTCTACATCCTTTTTTCTCATCACCTCACCCATCCAAATTCAATATTACTTTTTCTGCCAGTATTTTTTATAGATTTCCTTTTCTCTTTCTCCATGGCAGTCACTCATATTTAATTTAGCTACTGCTGTATATTTTGATGGACTGTTACATAAAGCTCCAGTTTAATAAGTTTATTATATAAGCATACTGTGAATAAAGAACACACCGAAATTACGTGTATGTTAGGACCAACCCTACCCAATGTGCCAATGGATTATGTTGCTACTGTTATGTATCATCTTCTTTTTCAAGATGAGCTGCATAAACATTCCTTTAATACTTGAATTCTGTGACTACACTCTTCATAGCTAAACACTTTCAACAGCATTATTGTAAAACAGCATTAAAGAGTGACAATTACATAAAATTTCCAAGTACTCTGACAACTAACATTACCAAAATGAAATTTTAAGTACTTGCATTAAGACAACACGTCTCAAAAAGAAACAATAAATAATTAATTTGAAGAATTTGGTGCTTCATGAAGTACAGCTACCTCATTGCCAGTACCAGCATCAACATAAGACATTCAGACAGTTTGGGGTTTTTTCATTCTGTTTCCTAGCAGGGCTGACCCAACCAGCTTTCCTAACAGCAAAAGCAAGGAATCGAGCAGCACTGAGACCTGTCAGGCAGCATCACAGGAAAACTCAGAACTACTTTCCCGTGATATGAGAAATTACAAGCACATTACAGAGATCTTAAATTATTTTTTCGGACACGGTTCAACTCCAGCTTTTTTGCTTGAGCAGTAATTAAATGAGGTGAATTTTGTTCTTAGATTTTAGAGATACATGGGGATGCTCAACAGACTTTACTATCACGTCGCTGTCCCGATCCGATATCGGGGATAATTT
>NW_010323665.1:0-9754 GCF_000700745.2 Antrostomus carolinensis | reverse complement strand
AGGCATTATTTAAGATTTTCATTTTAAAATATCATAAAGTCTAATTCTGAAATAAGAAGTGGCAACAAATGATACATCTTTAAATGGATTTTCATTTATTTGCATTTAAAAAGAATAAAAACTTCTGAGATACTGTTTTTCTCATTTGAAATTCTTGAGGTGTTTCTAAGGATGGAGTGGCCTGCTGCTTTGATATTGCTGCTACTTATTCACAGCATTATCAAAACTCAGGCCTTAAAAATTGATTTCTTTTTATTTAAAACTAACAGTATAATAACTTTTTTTAAAAAAAGTTATTTTAATTTAATGCAGCGGGTTTTTTTAATAAAATACAACATTAAAGAGGAAAACAAATCAAAACTTTCAAATAGCCTTGGCTTATTTCTAAGATATACTCCATTAACTGAAGAGACTTACAAGAAAAGTAATATATAAATTATTTGAGAATATTTTCTCAAATCGTTAAAGAAAGAAAAGTGAAAGCAAACTGACTTCGTAATACTGTACTTGATTTCTGTTCAGTAGTATTGGACAAATTCATATTTGTTTTCTTGCTGTTTTATCTAATTCTTGTGTATCATGTTTTACTGATGACTTATTTATCCTGATTATAAACTTCCATACTCTCTCCATGTTCTTTTTACAGAGATGAGTGTCTGTGATTGATAGTTTAACTTAGCTGGCAGCCAGACAAGACACAGCCACTTGCAGCCTTCCCCCATCCCCTTCCCCCCCCACCCAGGGAATCGGGGAGAGAATTGGAAGGGTCAAGGTGAGGAGACTTGTAGGTTGAGATAAAAACAATTTAATAATTAGAGTTTAAAAAAATTAAAATAATAAGAATAATAAGAGTAATAATGATAGCAACTCTATATTATGAGTGATGCAAAGTACAATTGCTCACCACCCACTGATAACAATCCCAGAGGAGCAAAAGGAACCCCAAAACCAAAATCGCAATCCCGGAAAACCGAGCCCAAGCAATTCCCGAGAGAATCCCCCCTTTCCATTCAGCCCCGGTTAATATACTAAACATGACATAATATGATATGGAATGTCTTATTGGCATATCCAACTGTCAGTTCCGGGTTTTACTAACTACTACACTATTTTCTCCACTCTGGCCTTCTAGTCCTCTGTTCTTGGAAACTGCCCAAGCACAGTGTCCTTGTAGTTATCAACATTATTCTCATAACAATCCTCACTGAAACCAAAACACAGTGCTTTCTAGCTACTAAGAAGAAAATTAACCCTATCCTAGCAAAAACCAGGACAGTGTCTGAAAAGTTTTATTTAAGGTCATCAGGAAAATAGCAATATGCCCTATTTGGGTTTGTCATTTTCTAGTTATTTATGTACTTTGTCTTATTTTATGAGTACAGCATAGTAGAAATATTTGTCAGATTAAAATAATATTTTCTAAAACATACACCTTCACCTGCAATATCAGCAGCATCAAAAGATACTAGAAATGAATGTATAGTGACATATGATGTAATACTAAAAACGTGAATTGTATAATTCAAAGAGAAAGAAAAGAAAATTGTTAGAATTATAGGAGAGAATCAGTAGTGTAAGTAGGTTACTTAGATGCTCCTATGTACATTCTCAGAGTATAAAGGTAGGTAATAGGTGTTGAAAATGAAAGAAAACACCTATTAAGGATCCATTTCATTCTCACTCCTTCATTAGAGTAATTTTTCCAGGATGGAAAAAGTCCCATGATATATCTGTTTTTCTCATGCTTTTCCAAAGCCAGTTTTTTTATACTATGTCTCAGTTCTGCCCATCCACACACCTATACATCACCATTAGCTTCATGACTATAATAAAGATTTAGCAGTAAAAGGGCTGCCCGCTGCACCTGATCTGAGAGTTCTTTCTGTGGCAAGCAACAGTAACAGCACAAGGAACCCTTTCATCCAATTCTGTAGAGCAGCATGATTAAATTATAGCTGGTCTGACAACCAGGTATTTTATTGTTCACCTTGCTTCACAAACCTCTCAACCATAACATTCTTTAGGTGGACATCTCCAGTTTTGTTAAAAAATGAAAAAAGGGGAGCCCCAAAATAAAGCTCATTTCTATATTTTCAGCAGTCTTATACAGTTATTATATTCACACTGAGATAGTACATCGGTCTCCTCGGGTGGCACCTCTTGAAGACTAGAAGGATTTTTATATTTTTGGACAGTATTTGTCTATACATGGTCTTGACTCAAAAATAATTGAGCTGCTTTAATGTAGACTGACAAGGTTCTTCTTTGCTTAGAAACCAGAAGTAGAAGATCACAACCCAAGAGCTAATGAGTCACAAAATCATTGCTTGAAATCAGGTTTTAAAGCAGAAAACATTTTGAAACCTCAGTATCACTATTGCCCATGCAGGAATACAAGTTATTAAAATTACAAGCATAAGGGAGAAAAGCAGGACAAGCAAAATAGGCTGTTTTGAGCCTAGATATCTATAACAGCACCAAAAAGAGTATTGCTTATAGATGTTCTCAGCTGGAAAAAGAGAAAATTGAATTGTAGCACAGATTTTCTCTCCTCAAAACACATTCGTGTTTCATTGTGGAGGCTTTCCATGGACAGCTTTAGCTCTATTTGATATAGGTATCAAATACAGAGTGAATGAAAGTGAACATTTAGACAGGCGCAGTAGCACAAACCCACAGAAGGATTTGGGTGCCTAACATGGGGTGTAGGCTGAAATGGAAGTCTAATGTATTTGCCATTATCATTGTTCTGTGGGATTTATGCAAAAGTGACAGACTCATATACACTGGGTACTTTTAATAATAAAATTCAAGCACAGGATGGTATCTTTCAATCAAAAACACAGTAAGTTGAGTTACTTCATCCTGCTATTTCTACATTCAGTCAGTTTATCTCACTAATACTCAAACACACAAATCTCAAATATTTTTGCAGTGTACTGGAAAACTATCAGGAAAGCAAGTTTCTGCAAAATAAACAAACAAGAAAAAACTGAATTTTCATTCACTCACTGAAAGAATTTCAAACACCACAATACACATCAAAAAGAATTTCAGTCCTTTCACAGAAGGTAATATAATGTAGTAATGATACAAGGAGTGTTGAAAGGGGACTGACTAAATGACATTCATTTGTTTTGAAATTAAAAGAAAATGAAACCATTTCTCTCTAAAGATTGGTATTTCCACTTCAAGCACCCAGAACTAACATTAAATTGTCTTTCAAAGTACTCAAGCTCTGCCATACAGATATAAAGCTGCAAGATTTTATAACTCAGTCAAGACCCTTCCGTTCTCTCATTGAAACAAGAAAGGAAAATGGAAGTGTGTAGTTGATGCAAAGATGAAAAGGAAGGTTCAAGGTGGCCTCTGGGCAAAGTGTATACTATTCCTGAAGTTTCCATCACATACTTTTTTGTCAGCTAGCAGAGCATACTCATGGAAAGACTCTCATCAAGCTCAATTGTGCCTGTTCCTCAACCTCCATATGGAAGAGGAACATTTTAAGCAGTGCCTATTTAGGGCAGCAAAGCTTACCTTTCTCTACTGTTCAGGGAACATTGTCAATCCAGGCTACAGTTATGAGGTCAGCCTAGATAGGAAATACATTAATTATGATCAAAAAGTAATATTCTTTGTTAAAGTATTAAAGGGAGAAGTGCTAGATAATTCAGTACATCACATCAAATACTTACTCATCCATTTGTCTAGACAAATCTACAATGATACAGGCAGATTTTTTCAGCTCCACATCAACAGTTGGGTGCTTCTATCCTCATCATAACTCCCTTTAATGTCCTGAATACATCAAGTTATTTAATTTTTAGGATTTCTGAGCATTGTTTCAGAGTGAAAAGCTCCAAAAGAATTATCATCTTACACAGATCCCTGAAATATTAAAAGTTGTTTATTCAAAGATAGTATTTCCTTACTGCTCTGGCAGTTCCCAAAGATGGAACACAACAGATCATAAACTCAGTATGAGGCTATAAAAATGTATAAATCCAGTTCTATGTCAATACAAATGCAGTCAGAGCTTGATTACTATTGCAGTGAACAATAAAGAGCTTTGAGACAATATGCGACAAAAGCGTAAGTGTTTCTGTGATAAAGAAGAGACAAGAAACGTTACAGATGCTCAATTTCAATAAAAAAAAATTAAAAATTAACAAAATAATTTTATCTGGATTTTTTCCATGTTAAGGATTTTTAAATAACCAGCTAGATCTTAAAAATACTGTGATTTGGAAGTAGAAACCCATAAAAAGAGAGGCTGAATACAAGCAAGATGGGAAATAAAGACAGAAGAATCCTCAAGCATGTTATGGGAAGTGCCTTTGTCTTTCTCCTGGAAGACCAGAAAGTCTGCTTTCCTACTCCAGTTTATTTAGTTTGGCAGCACACCAGTATGTCCAGTATGTCTGGGGTGGTTAGCATCTGTCCACCTAACATCTATTATAAAAAGGCCATTCTACAAAAAGGCCATCTACTATTATAAAAAGGCCATTCCAGCCTTCTAAACAGGGACTTTAAGCTGCTCTGAGTGGAAGCATATGTCATTCATTTTACCTGTGTGTTTTATTTTTTCATTTTCCTTCAGCTGCTGATGAGGACTGCCATTTTCCTACCACAGTCACCTAACCTGAGTCCATAACATCACAGTTCACAGTACTACTCACAATAGAGCATAACCCTATCTTCCTGATCACACAAGTTAACAAAGACAATTTCCATGGGTAATTACAGTGTCAAAAGGAGATAGAGGCCTAACCTGTACGTAACTACAATCTCCATGTGATTTTTTTTCTCCTAGTTTTCCTTTAGAAACAAAACAAGCCACTCACCACAGATGAAAAACTTAACTACCCTGAATTCAAAGAGGTTGTATGTCAAAGCAGCACTTCTGGCAAACTCCTGCTCCCTATCAACCTCTTTTATAGTTTACGCTTGAAATTTCCAGCTCAAGGTTCTCAGTAAAATTGTTTCAGCTGTTCATCTGAAGAGCCACCCACTCATAAGTAAAAATGACTACTACAAAAATAAAATCCTGACAGGAAAACAGTGAAATTCATAACTCCCAGCACAAAACTAGTGCTCAGGAGCTTTTTTCATTTACTACTTTACTCTTACTCCGTTAAATAAACATTAATTATGGTGTTTATCTATACAAGTGCTTCATTCTCTATTTCCCAAAATTTGCAAAGTTATCCTTGGATTTGCAATGATGAGAGGTGCTTTTAAATAGAATTGTATTTTTCCATATGACTTAACAGTTATCTAGAACATAATGAAGCAGGCAGGAATCTGTACATATTTAATTAACACTACCAATGTGTCAGTCCTATGGCATACACCTTTAATTGTCTTCATTATATAGTTTGATTGTGTTTGATACTGTTAGGTTTCTAAATTTAGTATGTGCTGCAAATAGTGTTACCCATTTTACAGGTCCCTGCAGATTTCAGGTCAGCAGATTTGCAGTTGTCTTGTATAACTAAAAAAAGACTTTTAAAACGAACTTTCTTAGTGCACACACTTTTTCTAAATTTAGAAATTTATTCAAAAGAGCTGACTGGACATAGCATGATAGTTGTGTCCCATAAGAAATTATCCACATCAAACAACTGATAACATGTACAAAATGTCTTGCAATGTTAAATCCTTTTTGAGGTTAAAAAAATCTGCAACAAAAAATGAAGGCAGGATTTATTCCAAAGCCTGTTAATGATATTTGCAAAGAGCATTGATGAGTCAGAATGCAAAGTTTGCTCCATGGTGACTTAATTTGCCAGCCAAGAAGTGCTCTGCTAATCAAAAGATTGAAATGCAGCCTTTGGGATCAGGCTGAGCCTATTACTCAGAAGCTGAGAGAATTTAGTTGAGTTACCAGACCAACCTTAGAATCCTTCTTCCAAAATACTATTAGTTTTTACACTTTGACACTCCATTAGAGTGAAATCTCAGTACGATGCAAGGCAGATTAGATATGCAAATACCTATTAATAAACACAGGTAGGTGTATCTCTTTCACAGTTCAGGAAAATTACCATCATTTCTGACGGCTTTATGATTTCAGAAGCCCACTGCTGAATACACCATAATCTATGTAAAGGTTAGATGACAAATCAGTGAGACAGTTGGCTGTATGAATAATATTTTTTCTTCAAACTAATGTCTTCTAATGCAATGATTTTATTAACATCTTCTAATAGAATTTCTTGGTTTGCCTTGTTTAGAAAGCTAAAAAACATCACATCTCTCCTCTTGTTCTCTCATGTAATCACATACAAATGTCTTTCAAAACTTTCCTAGTGTATGTACTAAATTACACTGCATCCTCTTCATAATTAATGACTACTAATTGCAAAGTCTTCCTTTGAATGCTCTTTGTGTCTTCAACAGTACAAAACTAGTCAAAACGGCATTAGCAGTACTATTAACATACTCTGCAGGGGAATACATGAAAATTCACAAAGAAATATGCACCCATAGCTATACTTAACTGGTAGAATCACAGGCTGGTTGAAGTTGGAAGGGACCTCCGGAGGGCATCTGATCCAACCTCCCCCTGCTGAAGCAGGGCCACCTGAAGTTGGGTGCCCAGGACCGTGTTCAGGTGGCTTTTTAATATCTCCAAGAAAGGAGCCTCCACCATCTCTCTGGGCAGCCTGTGCCAGTCTTCTGTCACCTTCACAGTAAAAAAGTGTTTCAACGTTCAGAGGGAACCTGCTGTGTTTCAGTTTCCCCCTGGTCCTGTCACCAGGCACCACTGAAAAAAACCCAGCTCCATCTCCTTTACACTCTCCCATCGTGATGAGATCCCCATGAGTCGTCTTTTCTCCAGGCTGAAAAGCCTCAGTCTTTCCCTCATAGGAGAGATGCACCAGTCCCTTAATCATCTTCATAGCCCTTCACTGGACTCTCTCCAGTATGTCCATGTCTCTCTTGTGGTGGAGGGCCCAAAACTGGACACAGTACTCCAGGTGTGGCGTCTCCAGTACTGAACAGAGGAGAAATGCGCCACTATACAGTACTCCACAATTCAAATATATACCAGCACTTCCCGCAGAGCAGAAGTGGCATAAATAAGAAGTTCTTTTGGTACTTCCAGGTCTCAGGACCAGTATTTCTGAATTTCTTGTTCAATTACTGTACTAGATACATTGACAGCAATTATTTTAATAAAATAGACTGTGTGGTATATTCACCTATTACGTGTAACTCTGTGCATATGTACACATCTGTATTTCATCCAAGAAAGAGATATTCAGAAGACCCTAGTTGTGCTGAATTTAGTATCATTTTATGCAGAGTCCCAGCTTGCTCTACGTTAGCATAGGGTTTAAGTCTTTGTTGAATAATTCAACACTATACTTTTCACTGTTGGAACTTTCATTTATGCTGCTATTAGGTTCTCATCTGACAGACAAGCATGGTGCTTGTAACTCTCTTATCTGGAGAAGTAATCTTATTTTTTTACCCAGTGCTCATGCCAACCATGCATATTATTTCCCTTGTCTCTCCTTCTGTAAAGATATTTTTCCTGACATTCACCTCTTGGATTTCTTAATTTTAGAGAAGATTCATGCCAGTGACTACTTAAATCATCTTCAGGTGTATAAATTCTCCAGCAGCTGTTTCTATTTAACCATGCTTCTTGAACTTCAAGGAATGGTCTATAAGAGGCCTGTATGATTTTTTTTCTGCTGATCCAGAAAAATCACGTACTTAATTGAGTTTGAGTATCTTCTCTTTCATGCTTGCATAGCCCAGCAGAGGTTTCTTAGTAATTCTTGAACACAATTTAAAAAGGATTGCATAATTAACATGTAAACAAACAAGTAAAATAATATATTTCCTGTGTGCAAAGAAAGCTTAACCCTTTCCACAGACATCTACGAAAGGAAGCCCTGTGAGTGTTACGCAATTCTCAGGAAGCAAGTGGTCTGAAAAACAAACAACATCAGGACGTTTTTCATTGAAGACTGCTGTCAGGCATCTATGTCATTCAATAAGTACCTAGGCAATGGTCATTATATGTACCATCCTCAAATGATAAATAAGGGTGTCAATAGCCTGCCATCTGCAAACACTCAAGCTGACAGGTACCTTCAGAACTCTCAGTAATGCTTTGCTGATTTTTTTCACATTTAGATCACTGAGATAAAACTTTATCAGCTATGTGTCAGTAAATATAACAATGGGAAAAAAATAGAATTCTATAATTCTATATATTTCAGATTACATCTGTCAATGTTTTATGTTTAAATACATACTGCATCAACCTGTCTGTGGTGAAATTATCTTCTTTATTACATTACTTCTATGTCAGATAAATGTTTGATGGAACACAAAATTTGGATATATACAAGAGACAAGCTTACTAGTAATTTATTCATACTGATTTCAGGGCCATGCAAACATACATAGGACTCGTTCCCTTATCATAAAATTCACTGTTATCAAAAGGTTTTCTTCAGATGGTTGCTACTTTGCTTTGATTATATTAATAAAATAACTTTAAAAACCAATAAATTCTGCTAGGAAATGATCAGGCAGGATAGATGCTAAGCAGAGAGAGCATACAGAGGTTTCATATTACAAGTTTCTTTACCTTTAAAAATTAAATACTTTGGTAATGGAATAGTTCAACGAAGCATTAATCTGAAACACCGAAGATTAAAAACACCACAATAATTAATACAACTACTTGTTATGAGGAAATAATATAAATAGGATGAACAAGGAGATTACATTTTGCTCCCTCCTAACAAGAATTGAATCACAGTTCAGGACTTAGAGGGACCTATACTCAATGAATATAGAAAAAGCAAAGCTACTAAACTTTTATTTCCAGAATTGACAATAAAGTGAAATACCAGTTGAGAAAGAACACATTCACTTGCACAACCACAACCAATGTACCATTGAACTTGTAGTTTAAACCTCATGCAAGATCCACCTTACACTATGAAATAACACCCCACTATGCTGTGCAGGAGGTCCACTTATTTTATGATTGGGACATTTCAGAATAGCTGTGATCTTTGTTATAAAAGACCTCTACAATCAGGGAAGAAGTTTACAAATGGCAGATTAAATGGGACTTAAAACCATGCAGGAGTCAGGTACACATATGCAATCTTGCAACATACAGAGAGAGCTATCCAGTTAGTCCTCCCCACATCCCAAACTGGATTTTCTCACCTATCTCTTGACACCCAGTCTGGTAGATATTCTCAAAATACAGGTGTAGCACTGGACTTGGGAAAGCAAGTGGCTGACCCACACTTCATCTGAGATCCCTCTTGGATCTCAGACATGTTCTGAGCAGCCAGGCAGCACCAGTCTATGTATAGCCATGTTCAAGATAACTAGCAGAGGCTTGGGCACCTGAAAGGTTTAGCAGAGCTGGGACTTGAAGCAATTCATTATGCCCAAATACCACTTTTACCTTCCTGGAGTAGCATATGATTTCCTTGAGGCTCTATTCTCAACTTCTTGGAGTGGATCGCAGCCTTGTAGTCCATGAAATACGGGATTCCACCTGCTTGTAGACTACAGTCATCATGCTAAGCTACCAACACAGACTTCAGTCTTGTGAGGCTTTGGTCTTGTGCTGGACTGTTTGGAGCCATGTTTTAGTTTGTTTAGCTGTGACAGCAATTAGTGAACAACGAGGCGACTACTATTCTTTTAGCTTTGCTAAGATTTCATAGAATCATTTAGAATCATAGAATCATAGAATCATAGA
>NW_010323664.1:0-14857 GCF_000700745.2 Antrostomus carolinensis | reverse complement strand
ATAATAATAATAAAGAAATTGCAGTCTGTTGCTTCTTTGCTTTTGACTCAAACAGAGCCTTCCTCAGTTCATGATTGGTTTTTTCTTCAGTTATTTCTGCTTTCTTGGTGGTGATAAATTTCATTTGAAGTCAACCATGGGCTTATTTAGTTAAATATACCACGCATACAACGTCGTAGGCGGAGTAGTTACGAAGAAGAGTGAGGAATATACCCCCAGGATAAATTGAACTTTTTACTTGCATCAAAAAATGATCTTTCTTTCTTTGCCTCAGGCAAAAAGAATGCTAAGAAGTTAAGCTATTATTTTGGTAGGGTTAGAGAAGGCATTAAAATCCTCCCTGAAGAGAATGAAGCAGCTTGAGTGCGTAATAGTTTATTGGTGACTTTGAGTGAGTCCAAATAAAATGAGTTAGGGAGAGGACAGTTTTCACGAACTGACTCATCTATTTTATTTTTAAAGTACACACATGATTGTCAGCATTTGTTCGGCAGAGGGACAGAATTCTGTAAGCTCAGAGACAAGCTAGATTTTCACTATAGGAACATCTTTGAAGTCTGTTCTGTGTATTTGCTAAACAAGATTTGCCTTAACCACTGTTGAACAAAACAGGGTAATTAGATACTTCCATTGTCATTGTTCCTGGATTTCTTTGGACTCCTTGTTGGCTATTAAACATTGTTATGGTCAGTCTCAGCATCCTCATGATTACTGGCCTATTGCCAGTTAGTAAGCAGTAAGAGCAAGGCTGCTCCTCAAGGGAGAAGGAGCTGGGAGCCAAGGGTGACCCCAGGCAGAGGCAGTGCCCTCAGCCAGTCTTGCAGCAGGGAGGCAGGGTGGGCAGAGCAGGCTGCTGGGAACAGGGTCCATTGACAGTCCCAGACAGGGCAGGGTGTAGAGTCAGGCTCAGGATTCACTCAGGAGCGGAGATGGGACAGGAGAGAAGGCTATCTATCACTTATGTCAAGGGTCCATCTAGAAGACAGGACTGGAGAGCTACACACCTCCGTCAGTGTTCAGGGCAGTCCTGGGTGCCAGCCATGAGCTGACATGGAGCCCCTGCACTGGAGCAGAGAGTCTGTGGGGGCTCCCAGGGACGATGGACCCAGTCAGGGGCTATGGGTGTTCCTGGGACTGTGGCACTTATTAACCACCAGTAGTTGCATACTTGACTTACTGAAAACACATAATGCTTCATTAGATCAATACATAATATCAGCTCTCTGAAGGGCTGTTTTATAAGCTCACAATCAAGCTTCAGCTCTTTTCTCAGTCATCAACGATTTTACCAATCCATACTATGCCAACACCCTGTTACTTCTGGCCATGCTGCTGTTTGGCACTTTTAAAGAAATGTGCAAAAAATCCATAAAGCACCTGGCCAGTTGTTCAAGTTATGTATCTTGATTAAAAAAGTTATGGATGAAGAAGCAAAAGTCAGGGAAACTGATGATCTTTTTCTAGTTGAGTGCTCAGATAGACAGCTTATATTAAACAGTACGTGAAGAAGCTCCCTTTTGTTTCTCACCATTTTTCTAAATTTTCATATTTTATGAAGCATCTGCATACTAATCCACAGACATTCACAACTGGACTATTAACACTCATTAAATGCATTGATTTGTCTTTCTCCTTTCTGTTTCTTATCAGTCATTAATGATGCACAATAACTTGCCTCCCAATTTTTTTAATCTGTTTTCATCTATATTCCTCATATTTTATCTTGAACAAAGAGTAGTCTTGTGCCATGAAGGCTCATCAAAGTCATAATTACATTTCATTCATCTGCATTGAACTGTCTGTCATCTGTTAAAATTTTGAATACTCTATATGTCTTTCTGCACTTGTCTGCATTCTTCTTCATTATTTACTCCTCCTCGACCATCCATTACTGATTGCTGACTGCTTTCTGCTTTTAATTTTTTTTAATTACCAACTATGTTTGTAACCTTCTAGCAGTTTCAACCCAGAAATATTGGTAATTTTTTTTTTTTCCATATTTAGCAATTGTTTATACTCTTTGACACTAATGTTTGTCTACAAGACTAATGCGCCAAAGCAAGGCAGGATAAATCTCAGGATTGGGGATCTGTTATATCCCACAGCTGTCTACACACTTTTTCCTAGTCTATCTTTTATGGTCTGCACACTGTCCTTGACACAGTCTAAAACTCAAAAGCATGCCAAATTCCTTGTTGTAAGTAATTTATTTTGTGATTGAAAATTGTCAGCTGATAATGAATAGTTTGGTGGTCAGGGGCATAAGGACTGTTACTGATGGTTTTCATTCCTTCTTGCATTCTATTATGCATCACTTCTTATTTTTGTTTAATTAAAATGTTTTCTTATATTTTTATTCTCATGTAACTGTTTACGCTTGTCTTTGAGATCTTTTTCTTCCTAGGCACCTGTTTCATCTTTCACTACATCTTATTTTCAAGAAGAGTACATATCATCAGCAAAGCTGTCTTTTCATATGCATGCAGTACCTGACAAAGTTGCATCCCAAAAGGTGTTTTACAAATTAGATGAAGAATGCAAATTTCAAAAGCCTGTTTTGAAAGAAATAAATGTCAAATACATTAAATATGGGATGTGCAGGTACTGTATTCATTATCTGTAAAATGAGGGAAATAAGCATCATTTCCTTCACAAGGAAATCCTCATGAGTAAGTGAAGGTTATCAGTCAGAAGATTCCTGTAAAAGGACAAAATAGTATGTACTTTATGGTTCGGATTCTTAACTTATGTGCACTGATATAACTTAAATGGAGTCAATGAAACTAAGGTGGTTTATATAAGAGGAAAACATGAATGTGCATGAGTTTGTTTATTTGGTTTTGCTTTTAACAGAGGTTCAGGCAGGTCTAGCTGTGTATCATTGCATCATGCAGGCTGTTTTCAGAGCCCTAGGAACTTTATTCACTTGAGTTCAGGTGAACAAAGCACTATTTAGTGCTTAGTAGTAATTCTTTAGACTTGAAATAGTAACAGGCCACAAGAAATCTGCTGAGGCTCATTTTACTTTTGTATCTCTCTGTAATTCATTTTTCTACTTTCATTAAAACAGAAACTTCTGGTAGCCTGTGCAAATTCTTAAATAACATTTAAAAGAGCAAAAGCCATCACAAAAGTGAAAAATACTCCACCAACCTTCTTAATTTTTCATATACTGGTTTAATTTCAATTGAACTTGTAAATACCAGAAAAATTTTATATCTTTATACACTCTGCACAATGAAATTAAGCAAAACAATATTTAACAGGTGTTATATTTTTAAAGTAGTGATGTAATCACCTAAGAGGTCTATGTAGTGTTGCTAGAGTATGCCTATTTGATTTTTAAATGTTTGTATTTAGCTAGTAAGTTTTAACTGAGAAAAAACTTAGAAAGATAACCAAACTCTTGATAATCCATCATGATAGTGAATTGCCTTCAATGTTAATTAAATATTTGAATTTATCTATGTTGAATTTTCCGCCATTGGTCCCTACTCCTGATTATACATAATTTTCTTCATGCAACTACTTATAAATGATAATCAAATGACACATGAACCTTCTCTTCACAAGCAAAATGGATTCAGATCATTAAGTCTCTTAAGTAATTAAATATTTTTTTCCCTTTTCTACTCTTTTGTTGGTTACCAGTTCCTTGTCAACTACAGCATCACCCACCCACACATCCCAGCTGCCACTATGCCATTTTCGATCCAAAACAGCAGAATTCATCACCTGTTACCAATGCTGCCATTCATTCTCAAGAAACAATCAAGAAATAGGTACTTATCCAAGACTCCTGGCAGTTATCCATGTTTGAAAGATTGAGGAATTCTATTTCTAGTCTATTTCCTGATTTTGATCTGCATAGAGCAAAACATGGCTCTGGAGAAACTTCTAAACTTCCACTAGAAACAGCTAGTTGCACAATGGGTATGGAACAAATTTGTGGTATTGCTGAGATAGTGGGAGAAAAATTCATTTCCAGCTGCAGCGGCCAGAAGGATCTCCATTTTCCTGGCCCTCAGGGCCAAAGACAGGACTTCACCTCTGAATTCCCATGTGTTCTGCTTCTCTGCTGCTCTGTCATAATTTCTGTCAGATTTTTGTCCAGCCATTTCACAGCTTACTTGTTCCAACCATTTAATTTGCCTTGCTACATGCTGTAGCATATTCAAGCCTTTTGACTGACTTGACTTTACTGTCATTTAATCACCTTTGCTAGCTTTCACCTCCTTTCTGATAATGGATCGACTGCTCCATTGCTGCCACTTGTGTAATTTAGGTTGTTTTATTCATCTGTGCTGAAGTATTCTGTGGATTAACTGTTTCTTACTACTAGTTCTTAACTTTAACTTATTTATTGCTTCAAAGGACCTAACTCTTCCCATACTGTCTGCTTTTCTCTTCTTGTGCTCCTTTCCCCTCCTTCTTTCCCCTACCCTTTCATTTCTTATCTTCCCTTTGTCTTTCCCCAGAATCTCAAGCCCTAAATCACTAAGTGCAACGTAATAAGCTTGAGTGACTGTGCTGTTATAACTTACAAAAAAGAAAAAAAAAAAGAAAAAAAAAAAGGGTCAGGGAAAATGTCCCAGTTTATCTCTGCTCTTGTATTTTATATAGCCATTTTGCCCCTGCAAGACAGACAGCAAATGCTAGCAACCTTCAACTTTTGCCCAACTTGCCCACAGGCAAAGACAATGCAAAGTGGAAGATTAAATGGCCACATCCCTTAGACAGGCATATCTTCTAGAAATCACATGGTCTTACTTTTTTTAATTCTTTTTCTTCCCTACAAACTATATCTTCCCTTAAAATTTTCTCCTCCTGTGTTATCACCAGCGTTTTGTTGTATCTAAATACAACACACTGGTATACCAGAGGCCACCATAGCCTTCATTCTCAGTTCTACTTAGCATTGGCATATGAAAGCAAAAACTCCATTCCAGCTTATATAGTTGACAGCATCATTTAGAGCTACTGTCCGCTCAACTGATTATTGCTACAGCCTCTCTACCTAACAGTAACTGCTCAAATTCAGTGTTTTTTGGCTCTCCTACTCCTAAACTGCCAGGGAAGTTTATGAAACAGCCTGAGATAGTTGCAAGATAAAGAGATTAAGCAAATCTGTGGCTTTCTAATAAAAGATCAGACACTCTCCCTTCCCACCCTGCATAGCCTGTACATCTGGGAGATGATTTTCAAAGTGCTAAGAAGAGGAAAGATCATTTCCTGGCACATGTTCTACTTCAGCTGAACATGGCAGCAGGCTCTTTTCCATTGCTTACCTGGTGTTAGTGCTCTGCAAAGGGATCCCCTCACCTGTCTGTGGCTGTCTCCCCCTCAGGTTAGTTGAAATTGTCTAATTAGATGTCAGCCCTTTACCAGTCCCAGATCCAGCTGGACAGTGGTGAAAGAGCAATGCCCTTTCAGAGCTAGTGTGAATCACAGAGCATCTACTCTGGATGTCTTGCTCAGTGGTGAATCACTGAATACTGGGTGGGGAAGTAGTCTTTTGGTATTGTCAGGATGGAAAATCCCCTTCTCTTATCTTCTCAGAAGACAATGATTAGCTGAAGGTAAACCCTCATAGACTCCAGTCTTTTAAAAGAAGCTATACAAGTCACAAATAATCATGACTAGTAGTAAATGCCTTGCTGTGTTGAAATATCAAAAACTTCCAAGTTTTCTTGCAGGCTCTGAACTCTCAAGTCATTAGAACGACATGAGTCTGATTGATTGCCTGCTTACTTTTTCCCTGTGTTTTGTTTCTAACTTAAGAGCAGTAGTTATTTTCACAACAATTGATGATCTTAAAACCTGGAAAAGGCTTACAAATGGTGTTGCAAAGGTTTTATATCTTCTGAGGACTGGACAAGTGCTGTTTCCTTCAACCTCCCATTCTGGATTTCTGTTAAGCAGGCAGGAGTTGTTCTCACTGATTTAATCCTTAATTTCAGTTATCCCTGTTACAAAGTAAATGTCAGATGTTCTGCATCCTCCACATCTCAGAAAAGGGTTTACACTGATAGCATCTGTATTAGTTTTCAGATCTCACAAAAACATTCAGATCAGTTCAACATGCCAATATTTTTGACACTGTTAAGCAAAAAGTTTAATTATGAACAAGTTGCTGCTGGGATCTCAGTAGATCCAGTGATTAGTTGTGTACCTACTAGAACTTTGTGCACATTTCTGGAGGTTTGTAGCAACATTCAGGTTTAGCATTGTTTTTCATAGGTATGTTTGACTTGTATCTGAAGAGTAAATAGAATTTTAAAAAACTGTAAAATATATATGGGTAAATAGAGGAATATGATTATGTGACTGGATATGTATTTAGACAATGTAGAATAATGGTTCACAAGAAGTTTTTCTGGTCTATTGGGTTAATAAAATGCATTTCTTAAAACATTCCAATAATACTTTCATAGCATTATGGGGGAAATGGACTAATTACTACTAAGGATGTTTAAATGAGTTTCCTGTGTACATTTACCTGGGACACTCATGCTGCTTTATAGTAATTTTCAGCAATTATTATCTAACCTACTAAACAATGTCCCCTTTAATTCTAATGGAAAGAAATAGGCTGGAAATTCATAAGCAAGGTTTACTGTAATTTAATTTTCTTACTTAATTAAAGATAAACAAAATTTTAAGATAGTTCACACTTTTTTTTAAAAAAAAAAAAGTAACAAACCCAAAGAGAAAAATGTATATTTAATGGAAATTCAGTGAGACAGAAATCTGGGACCAGAGATCACTAAGATTTGTGAAATATATTTCTGATGGACAGAGATATCAAGAAGTGCATGACCAATAGGCACAGCTTGGCTGGTACAAATGCTTTTGACAAAGTAATTCCAAAATGTTCTGTGACTGGAATAGCTTAGAAATTAGGATGAACCAGAAGAGGAGAAGTAGAGTTTATTCAGAATGATGTGTAGTAACTCTAGTAATACCTTACCCAAGTTCTAGAGAGGTACATGCGCATTCAGGACAAAATTCTTGACAACTTAACTCTCAGGACATCTCATCTTCCAGGGGCTTCCCTTTCAACTGTTACTACAGTACTTCTTTTCTCTAGTTCAACACATTGCTGAAATCAGGATCAATTCACTTTCAGAGGAGGTTACTGGGGCTTTATCCTATCAAACCTTGAAAATGCCCAAGGATGGAGACTGTACGACCTCTCTGGGCAACATATTTCATCTTGACTGCTCTCGTGAGGAGAAAGTTTTTCCATATATCATGTAAATCTCTCTTCTTTCAGTTTATACTTCTTGTCTCTCATCCTCCCACCCCACATCACTGTGAAGAGGCTGGGTCTGTCTTCTTGACATCGTCCATGTAGATGTTAGGTCACCTTGAGGTTACCTTCTTCTCCAGACTGAACAAGCCATGGTCCCTCATCCTCTCTTCACAGGGCAAGTGATCCATCCCCCAATCATGTTGATGACCCGTGCAGAATTCACTCCTCTTTATCAATATGTTTACTGTATGGAGTGGGCCAAAACTGAACAAAGTAGTCTTGTAGTGGTCTAATGAATGGTGTGTAAATGGGAATAAATGCTTCCCTTGATTTCCTACATGTGCTCTATTTCTGTTCCTACAGCTCTGGTTCTGAAACTCACAAAGTTTCTCTCCTAACTCTTCCTATGTCTGACCAGCTGAAGTGATTTGAACTAAGGGTAAATTGGTGGGCTGTAGTATAATACCAG
The DNA here is from genome assembly GCF_000700745.2 of Antrostomus carolinensis. NCBI lineage: Eukaryota > Metazoa > Chordata > Aves > Caprimulgiformes > Caprimulgidae > Antrostomus > Antrostomus carolinensis. Next base: position 7,133 of record NW_010323664.1, on the reverse strand, counting down.
AAAATGTGTTTATTTCACTGAAAATGCTATCTGAATAAAGACTGAAAGATTGTGAAATCTCTGGTTCAGCAAATGCATAAAAGTAAGTCTTTTGATTTTCATAGTTGTACAGTGTGGTGCTGGCAGGGTGAGCTTGGTGTATAATTATAATTTATAGGAATGAATGCTATTAAAATTGAAATAAAAGATCTTTGTGAGGAAATATGAACTCTGAAATGTGAGTGTTACATTCTACAGATTGTCATTATTTCGAAGCCTTAAAATAAATGTTTCCAGAAGCAAACATAGGCTATTCAGATGCCAAACTCTTTTGTTTTCATAAGTGTCCCTATGAATGCATTGAATCTAGCATTTAGCACTTGGCATCTAATTAATTTGTTATCAAGGAGGAAGTCAAGGAGCGATGCAATTCCCTGTTCTCATAAGTACCAGAATCTGTTTTTAAAACTGCCGAGGCAGAGCACTAATAATAACAGGTTTCTCGGCTTAAGTACTATTTCCCTTACAGCTCCACATCATACCTTAAAGAAACTCTCCCCCAAGATCAGGGGAAAGAAACAAAAGCAAAAAAAAACCCAACCAACAAACAAACAAACAAAAAACAAATCCCTCAAAAACCCTCCTTAGCAAAATATATCCCTCAGTATTTTTTTGAATTCGTAAAATAAATTACATTGTTCTTTTATTCTGCTTTGAGAAACCTCATTCTCAGTACCTTTTTAAGTTAATAGAGATAATATTTGAGGGAAGGTGAGCCAAGGAGTTTGCATATTTTCTATAACTAGACTTCCAAGAGACCAATTAATTTTAACTGGAATGATGGAGGGACAGTTCTGTTATTCACCTTTTCAAAGTGCAGAGCAGGCCTTGCTTTTACTGAGTAGGCTCATCAAATTTACATCATCATTTAATTAAATGTTTGTAGCAATAATTGACCTCAGGAGTATGTTACTTGGTAATAAATAGATTCCACTTATTCTGAATAGTACCTTACTGACTCTGAGATGCTATTCATAGCCTGGTAGTTTTACCACAAACCTCATCAGCAATTTATTTCAATGTATATTCCATTATAAAATTGACAGTGAATCAGAATGAAGTTTAACAATAGATTTCAGTGCATGGTCCAAAATAGAGTATAATATGCATTTCTCTGAAACTTTTCTTTTCAGGGACAGATCAAAACTGAAATAGGAAAAAAACCCAGACAAACAACCTAAACCCTGATTTATTTAGTGTTTCATGTTTTTCTACTTTTTTGATCTGCTTAAATAATTGCTTAGAGTATTCTGTGCATGTCTCAAATTTAGTTCAATAATGTTTCAAGTAAAAAGGCAGGAGCTTTTTATTAGTTTTGATGAAATACAGTGATAACCTCAAGAAACCAAAATGGACATACATTTAATGTCCTCCTTCCTCCAAACTATGGATTTATTACTCTGCTTTTGTTTAAAACTTATGAGCTAAGTTCAGAGGTGATGTGTAAAGTGTGTAATTTAGAGTCCTTTATGCTCAGTTAGACACCTTAAGACCTACTTACATTCACTTACTAGAGTATAAGTCAGTGAAATGGAGTGTAAATTGATGTGATTTACCTGTGGAGGAGCTGGAAGAGTGCAAAGGTATTACTGATAGGAGGGAACAGACTTTTTATGAGCATTTTCTAATATTCAGCTGGTTTTCTTTGTACACCTCTGTACCCCTGAGTAAACACATTTACATTTGACTGCTTAAGCTCCTGTGCATTCAGTGAGACTTCCTGGACTAAAATCAGTGATGATATGTAAGAAGTGTGTTAGAAGTTGTGTGCTAAGGAGCAAATCTAAGGTTTATAAGTAAATAAAGGCTCTGATTCACATTCTTCTTTGTAGCTAGCTGCAAACCCAGCAGTTTTGTAGTTACTTGTAATGACTGAAGATTTTCTCATCTAGGGTGCACACTCTGCCTTCTATTGGGAAGATTTTTACATCCAATACGTGCTGCATGTTGTGCCCTGGTGCCTTGCTTGACAGGCTGGCAGGGAAGAGGTAAGCTCTGTCTTGTTTTCTGTGGGATAAGAACATGCACCTGGCAGCTACCACGTTGCTGTAATTTCACACTCTTACCCTGTGGTAAGTTGCCCTTTTGCCAAGTGAGCTCTGTAAAGCCTTGTCAGCTCCCAGAATTGTACCACCTGAAACATGTCTGTTGAAGCACTACTAGTGCAGAGGCAATTCCTGCAGGATAAAAACCCATAAATCTATTAATCTCAATTTCAAGTGACTTAAAAAACACTACTGATAATACAAGAATTTAATTGTTTTTAAAAACAAACAAACAAACAAAAATCCTAACCAAAATACTTACTCTATGATCATGGTTATACGTAAGCAAGACAAGTTTAAAATAATTCTGGAGCATAATGAACATATGTGGGGAGAAAAGAGAAGGAAGAGGAGTAAAGGAGATATAAACTATCCTAGTTAAGACTCTGGGAAGACTTTGGCCTGGGATCCTCTGGAAAGTTTTGCAGCATATGTCAGATAAAGTGTGAAAAATAAAACAGAAAAATCTATCCAGCTTTCACTATGCTGGCAAAATGAGATACATTTGTTCTGGCCAAAAAAAGTTTCAGCAAGCGTAGTTAATTTTGCTCAAAGAACTAACATTGGCTTTTCTTTTTTTCTTCTTTCTTTATTTTTTTTAAATTTTTTTAATGCTATATTTTTATAGAAAGCCTTTAACAACTCATTGTAGTGATGTAGTTATCTATTTTAGTATATAAGATGATAAAGACATTCATATAGGTATGGTCAATGTGTACATTTTTTACTAAGTATATTAGTGTGATATGCAGGTACAGTTAAACTGTATAAACAGAAAGAGTTAAGCCTTCCTATGAACTCTAATTTTCCTGTGCAATGTGGTGGGGGGTTTTTTATGCTTTTAATTTTTCTCACACCTAAATCACGATAAGAAAGCCTACTCTAGGATGAAACCTACTCTAGTATTTCAGTTTTCATTCAGATCTTGATTTATACTAAGAAGATTTTCCTCTGCAGCCAGAAGGTTTTTCTATGTAAGACTGAATCCAACTAATGCTTTCTGAAACTTTAGTCAAGAGAAGGCAAGTAGTTTTTTGTTACATATTGGGATGATCCTATGTTCCAATATTAACTCAACCCACTTTTTATATCACTAGCTTTGTCTTGATTAGAGTTTTTCAAGGTGCTGATTAGTTCCTGCTAGCAAACAAAATAAAATTTTTAATCCTTTCCTCTTTATTTTTCATTCTTTTTTGAATGAAATCTTAAAATCACCCTTGAATTTAGAAGTACAATTTCCCAGATAGTAATTTTGGTTCTAAAATTATTTACATTAGAGTTATCCACCTCATCTATCAAGTCCTTCTTTCAATAACAAAGGCATGAAGCCATCAAAAATTTTACCTAATTGGCAGTCAGTTACAGTCCATTCTCAGCTCATTGTTAAACTGTACCTCAAAAATAAACAAATATTTAATCCTACTTTTTTCTATTTCAAAATAGTAAACATTACATATTTAAACCAAATTAAAAAAAAAAAAAAAAATCCAGGCAAAATACAGCACTAATTCTATGAGAAATAGAAAGGAGAGTTTGGGAGAGTTGTAACTTAGCTAACAACAGGGATTTATCATGTTGCTCTTTGTTAAAAAAAAGAAAGATGAAAGTACAAGGAATTAAATTTAGAAGAAAGAGGAAATATGCCTGTTAGCTTACATAGAATATCCCCAAAGAGGATAACGAATATGAGGTCAGTTGGAGAAACTGCTGATGTTCCTCTGAGCAAGTCTTTATTTTAAGGGAAACGGACTCAGCAAAACAAAAAGTTATAGCAAATGTCAGTGAAACAATTTTCTATGAATCAGCAAGGTATTAGAAAAAGTTTGTAGTGTAAATGCAGCTAAGGAACCAGCACAGGGGTTCTTTCATTGGATATGATGGGCAGGACCACTTGGAAAAGGGTGAGACCAGCGTCACGTGCAGGTTAGCCCTGGCTGACCTGGGAGCTCATCATAGCATAGTCACATGTGTGGAAGTGTTGATTTACCAGCATTGCTTTGACATTTAAAAAGTCTGACTATGACTGTGGTCTCATGCACGGATGTTTTGGAGTCAACTAAAGGGAATATAATAATCTATGATATTTATGTGTCTCCAGTTACTGTACTATTTCAGTATCAGCTGTAAAGCTAGGGTAATGGCACTGGCCCAGGGAGATACTTGCCATAGTTCTGCTGAGTGCACAAGGAGAATCTTTTATATTCCCTTGTCTTTCTGCATTTTTGCTTTTTGTAGGGTACTTGGGGCCACCACATTGAGCCCCTAAGATTCACAATTAACATGACAAAAGTCAGAAAATAAATCAGGACAATGGATTTTTTAAATACAGTTACAGGAGATATAAATCAACATTAGCACAAACTAAGACAGGAATTCAGGAAGTGGATTCATACTCTGAACTCTATTCAGTCATTCTTTTTCTTTCTTCTGTTTCATTTAATCAGTTTTCTTGGCAAATTTTGGGCTGAAACTTTATCTAAATTGTAGGTTTATTGTTTGGGGGGTTTTTTGTTTATTTGTTTGTTTGGTTTTAATTTCTGTTTGACAGACTTTTCATAGTTAAATTTTAGGATACCAGAATTCATCAAATGAAATTAAAAGCTATTTACCAACACCTTCACCTCCTCTCACTTTTAGTAAACATCATCAACATTTTTTTCACCAAATTCATCACACTGAGAAGAAATGTAAACCTGCTTAACTGCCTTTAAGCAGTTACCACTGCCATGTAATTTAAAGCCAAAAAGGTTTTGAGTGTATTAAATCAATTTTTGCTTTGTAGAAGCCTTAATAGCTTTTCCATGAGTAAATGAGGTATTTTCTTCAAACATGATCCTTATATCTAAGCAGTTCCTACGTATGTGTAAAAATTAAACATTAGCCAAATTCATCTGCTTGTTCAAGCCAGGATTCTTTTTAATAAAAGGAATGTATAGCTATCTATAGTTGTTTATTGTATAGTTGCTTATTGACTATGAACCTGACTTACTTGGGAACAGTTTTTTAAAGCTATATTATTATCTTAAAAAGCAGATAGATTGCTAGTGGGATTTTCAAAGGTACTTCACATTTCTAAGGTAGTTCTGTACATTTAAGAGCTGAAATATTTCATAAAATCTGATCCCTGAGGTTTATACATTGACATAATCCCAACCTTTTATCTGTGCTCTTCTGTTTTGAAGGGCAGACTGGTGTGCAAAGTTTTTGTTCATAGGATGCATATTTTTTAGGGGAATAAAAATACACCTTCAATAGTTCACAAAGCCACATTAAAATCAAGGACCCACATTCTGCTAAAACTGAAGGATTATATCTTTGAAGTAGAAAGAAGTGCTCCAGATTGGAAAAGAGAACAGGATCCTTCCCTAACATGCATCACTGTGAATTTTAACACCATACATATGTCTAAAATCCAAAGAAATTCATATCTATATTTGGCTTTGAAAGCGTATGATATTTGAATGAGCAGTTTTCTCAACCAAGAAGAATTAAAAATAGCAGATAAAGGTAATGCAGAACAAAATAAGACACAAATGGCATATGAATCACTGAACAACTCAGGCTATGACCTTTTTGATTGATTCATGAATAGTTTATGTCCTCCCGATCTTTATATTAAGCGCAGTTATTCCCGATTTTATGATGCTACCTGCACTGAAAACAGCACATTCTCTGATCACTGATAGCTCTCTGTTGGGTCAGGTTTTTGCTACCGTGTTCATCAAACAAAAATCACATTACAGACTGAGAAAAAGCAATCCATGCCAGTAGTATTAATGTTACACCTCACCACCTGTACTTCACCCGCAGTTGTAAAAAGTAGCTACTTGTATTATTAAAAAAGGAGTAATGACTTAGGAAATGTCTAGATTCACAGAGTCACAGCAAGCCAGGAAGATAAGTCTTTCTAAGGTCTGTTCAAATCAGTTGGAAATGATCAACTGTCCCACACAAAGGGAGAGCTCATGAACATTTCTTGGAGTAGAAACAATAATTGAGAACTTTAATAGAAGGTAGGAAGAGTCTGTATTACAAAGGAAGTTAAATAGTCACAGAGTTGGTCATATCCTGGGTTTACTCCTCTCCATCTTTTTCCCTTTGTAAGATTTTGATGGTTATATTTTGGGCTTGGGTCCATGACACTTATGATCTTTCTGAAACTTCCTTTTTGTATCTGATATCTCAAGCAACAAAGAAAGATCATGTACTATTAAGAAAAGCATAGCTCCTAGACACAGTCCCAGAGTGCTCTCCAGTTCCTTTTTCCTTTTGCCTGTAATATCTGCTTGAAGGTGTGACATGATTCTTCAGGAAAGACACATTTTCTATATGCAAATCCCACTAAAACTTCATGGTGTATTTTTCACTTGGGCACACAGAAGAGCAATTTTTCATTGGTTTGAGTGCTTTATCTGCATTGTTTTATTAAACAGAATGAAAACAAACAATCAAGCTCTATTAAAGCACTTTCGACAAAAGGTCCAGGCATGTGTGGAACCACAGGCAAGTCCTTCCACTTAGGTCAGTCTCCTGCTCCCTACAGGGGCACCGGATTTATCACAAGCAGAAAGTGGTGGTGGTTGGACCTTTGCTCAGTGAGGAGTAGCTGCTCTTCAGCTGGTCTCTCTACTGGATGAAGCTGGATAGGATTCTGAGCAACTCAGTGTTTCAAAGCTGAATCTAACTGTGGTAGGTTGGCCCTGGCTAGATGCCAGATGCCCACCAAAGGCCACTCTATCAATCCTCTTCCTCAACTGGGAAGGGGGAGAAAAATATAATGAAAGGCTCGTGGGTGGAGATAAGGACAGAGAGAGATCACTCACCAATTACTGGTATGGGCAAAACAGACTCAACTTGGGGAAAAAAAAAAATAATTTATTACAAATCAAAAAAAGAGGATAATGAGAAGTAAAACCAAATCTTAAAACACCTCCCCTACCCTTCCCTTCTTCCCAGGCTTAATTTCTCTCCCGATTTTCCACCTCCTCCTCCCCAGTGGCACAGGGGGACAGGGTACGGGGGTTGAGGTCAGTTCATCACATGTTATTT
>NW_010323663.1:0-24619 GCF_000700745.2 Antrostomus carolinensis | reverse complement strand
GGGCGGTGGAGGGACGGAGGGAGGGATGCGGGCGGGGGAAGCTCCGCCCGCCCCAGCCCGCTTCGAACAGCCGCTGAAAGCTGTTCCTCCAAACGCTGCGGAGCAGGGATGCTCAGGAGCAGCCACCACCCACCATCTCCCGAAAAAACCCGCAGGAAAAGAGGTCTCACTTCTCCCGAGTGACACCTCCTTGCTCACCTGCGCAAGGGAGATTTGGGGGGGGTCAGAGGAGACAGACTTTTTGCGAGTTTTGCAGCTCACGTGAATTTGCACCCCACAGAACTGGGTCTGTTGAGCCGAGAGAAGAGGGGACCCTATCATGCTTATAAACACTCAAAGGGTGGGTGTCAAGAGGATGGGGCCAGACTCTTTCAGTGGTGCCCAGCAACACAGCAAGGGGCAATGCGAACAACCTGGAACACAGGAGGTTCCGCTTAAACATGAGGAAAAACTTTGCTGCGAGGGTGCCAGAGCCCTGGGACAGGCTCCCAGACAGGTTGTGGAGTCTCCTCTGGAGATGTTCAAAACCTGCCTGGATGCAGCCCTGTGCAACCTGCTTTGGCAAGGGGGTTGGACTGGATGATCTCCTGAGGTCCTTTCCAACCCCGACCATTCTGTGATTCTGTGGGGCTGAGGAGAGCAAGCATTCAGCTGGAAGAGGCCTGTCTGCCACCACTGTGTCCACACAGCCACCTCCCAACAAGTGTCCACTCAATGCCAATTAATATACACACTACCTGTGTGAAAAGGAAGGCAAACAAACCACACAATAAACGAGAGGCTGTGGGGACCCAGTCGGCAGCTGCGGGTAAATCAGCAGCGTTGCCTACAAGGCAATGCTTTAGCTCCAGGGAACCGGCCGCTGGGGTGAGGAGCTCCCCTAAACGCTCTGCTGAGCTGCTGTGGAAGTGTGTAGTGCAGGTTGTAGTCTCAAGAAAAACAGCGGGTAGATGCATCGAGTTCTTCACTAAAAAGAACAATGCATTTGCTGCTGTGAAAATAAATTGCAGCTCATTACCTCTTTTCTAAAAAACTGCCCACACAGGAATACTAACTACATTTCAATTAGCAGGAAAGTATATATTTTCATCTCTTACATACAGTGTCATTTATTTTCTCTCTAGATCTAGATATGTGTTTATATTTTAGAAACCGTCATGGTTTTTAGACTCCAGCAAACCCTGTCCTCACTTTCTCCTCTCAGATCAGACTTGGCAACAACATTAAGACAAAGGGATTTGTGGTACGAAGCAGGAGAAGTCAAAACATTCCCCAGGAACATAATCCCATGCAGGGTTTAGTAGTCAGAGAGGAGAGACTGGTTTGTGTTGGGTATGGGGTTGTCCAAAAAGAGTGATTCTGGTCTCTCATTACTTTCCTTACAAACCCACCTCTCAAAGAAATGCTCAAAATCAGCGATGACAAGTTTTACTCCAATTTACTCAAATAAATTGCAATTTACTGCAAAATCTCCACTATTTTTCTCTTCGGTGCCTAAAATACTGAAACCCTGATTCCAGATAGATCTCTTAGACACTGGTGTAACACAACGGATAAATTACACTGACGAAGCCAATACACAGGCTAACATCTAACCGAGCAGCCACAGCCACACTTGCACCAACATCTCCAATCATGTCAATGTCTTCCATCTTCCTAGAAGACACTGAACTTCAAACCATCCTGTTTCTAAGAGGACTGAGGATGACTAGCTCTGCCCTTCTGACACAGCACAGGATTGAAAGAGTATGGCTGCTAAGTGATGACATAGCTGGAAAAAACTGTTTGTTTGCTAGTGGGATATATTTCATGACCAGATGCTGCGAGTTTCCCTTCATAAAGAAAATGCAGTATTTAGTCACTATATGTCTTAGCTCTACAACAGACATTTCACTTCCTTCTTGCACAACAGATCTCCCTATCAAACAAGCTGACGCCAAAAGCAAACAATTCATAAGATCTTTACCCAGAATCTTAAGCATATCAGAGCCTGATATTAATAATGAATCCGGAAACATGGGCACAGTAAGATAGTTATGATAGACTATGACTAATCTGTCTGTTTTCCCTAGCTCAAATGCAGCAATAATAAGAACTAACATGGCATGTCATTCTGCATATGATTTTTTTTTGATTACTCACTATGTAGCCCCCTAGAAGCTTGTCCATTGCAGGTAAGTACTGTTTATTTGGAAATCTGGGCTCAGGCTAGGTTTCCAGTTACTTCTTGACAGCAGCCAGGTTGAAATTCCCGTGCCTCTGTTTCTGTCAAAATGTTGTGCACATCCTTGATAAAATTTGAGAGAAAACACAAGATAAAATTCTCACTCACGCTTCCTCAGGCATCAGAAGACAGCTGAGTTCAGGTCACTTCAACTGTGAATGATGGATTTTTTTTTTTCACTTTTACTCAGATCTGCCTTTCCCTCACCTTCAAAGGCTATAAGCTTTCACGAGATGCATTGGGAAAGCCAGTTTATTCTTGGTCTACACATATGGATTACTCTAGTGTTAAGAGACATAGGCATCCTCCCCTACAGCCCAGACCCGTAAAGATGCTCAGCAGAGCCAGTCACTCCAGCACTTCCAAAAACCCGCTTTGAAGCCTCTCTCCCCAGGAGAGAACAGGAGCAGTGCTTTGGTTAGTATCTATGGGTACCTGAAGACACAAAGCACAGCAAAGGGCACAGGACAGTCCAAGGGGAGACACAAGATGGTGAAGCTGAGCTCAGCAGAAGCACACAAGCTTCACAGCACACAAGAGGGGATATATATCCCATGGAGGGGATATAAACTGAGCCGCCAGCTATGCCAGGTTTAAGGGCACCTCACACCTGAGGCCCCAGTCTGATAAACAGACAGAGTGTCAGTGCCTCCCAGCCTCACCCTGTCATTTCCAATTTGAGCAGGAGCTTTCTGGGACACTGGTCATCACTTTCCTCATACCCAGTACTGTAGAGCCTGCGGTCAGCTTGGCCTTGTAACCACTGATACACTGTGAGCAGTACAGAAACAGCCAAGGAAATTTAACCTAATATTAAATTAATTAGGTACATAAAGAGATAGCTGGGGTGTCCAGAATTTTAGGGAGCAGATTAAAGTTGATTCACTGGTTTCATTAGAAGTGCTTGTTCACCACACTCAATGCCCTGTAGTCGGAAAGAGCAGAACCACAAAGCATGAACTGACTTTATTACAGCCTGTTTTCACTGGGTGCTCGCTGGAGCCTGCTCTGCCCCTTTCCATGCAGGGTTTCCAGCTCCTCTGAATCTGCAGATAGTTTTATAGAACTATTTAAAATGTTTCATTTGAAAGCTGAATTTTCACTGTTTTAGAGTTGCAGGGTTTCCAAAAACCGTCACCCTGTCACAAGCACAACTGCTGCTTTGGGTTTTCACAGACACTGGGACACTGCTCCCTTCTCCCGAAAGCTGACAGCATATCCTACCATTTAACAATGGGCCCCTCACTGCAGAAAAGAGCAATATGGGACAACAAAACTAGTAGCAGTCAGGTATGGAGTGCAATGCAAACAGGACAGGAACATGCACAGAGGCTACTTCACTCATCCTGGGAGGAGGCAAAGACTGACCCAGAAAATGTCTCAATTGTCACAGAGTTGGTCTGCAGGGGCACTGAGGCAGAGAGAGGCCAAAAGTTTCCAGTGAGACGTCAGAAGTCTACACAGACACTGAGGTGGGAAGGAGTTGTAAAGGACAAAGAGGCAACCTGGGCCATCAACACCACAGGGAAACAGGCCTCTCCTTATCTCATGAGAGATAAGGCAATACAGTGATTTATTTTTTTTTTAAAGCCCACAGGAGATTTCTTACATATAGCCTCTCATACAGCAAAGCCCTCCAGACAGATAATCAGCACCCGAGGATCGAGTACAGGTCTGACCCTGCTCGAAAGTGGGTCAAGCTGATCACACATTTCACAAGACAGCACTTTGCCATGTGCAGCTGCTGCAAAACCTGCTGCATTGGCACAGAGCAAATGTGATAGCGCTCACCATAAAGGCTACGAGAGCTGACTTTCAATTACATTATTCCCTCATAATTCCTTGTCAGACGAATCCTCCTCAGCAGCCTCCAGATCCAAGTGAGAGGGTGGGGTCAGACTGACAAGTCCTGTGTTTTCTGGGCTCTTTTCTGGAGTAGTTCCAGGAATATCCAGTGGCTCCAGAAGAGGCCACAACCCTATTCCTGTTTCCAGCTGCTAACTCAGAAGTGACTCTTCTCCTCTAGTTTTTGGGGGTTTATCTTTTGTTCTTCAAAACAGGAACTTGACAGTGGAGTTTTGAACCAGACAGTGGTGCTGACACTTGTGGGTACACATTTGTAGATAAATGTTCTGGAAATTTTTAGGTTGAAAAGTATTAAAAACAAACTGTCACACCTCCAGATCTTCTCCTCCCTAGAGAGTAAAGGGACTCACTTTTCACTGTCCATCAAATGTAACATAAACCTTCTGCCCTACGTCTCCTCTTCCTCTGCTCCCCATGGGTCATAGGTAAAAGATGTAGGGACTCAACTAACCTGGCGCATCTTTCCAGATACAGTACAAGTTTTGTGTCCACCAGCATTTTGAGGAACCTGGTCTGCGGGGAAAAAAAGGCAGAATAAAGAAAAATCCATGTAGGGGTCCAGCACTGGGGGAGAGACAGAGTCAGAGGGTGATTTTGTTCAGCTGGCGACAAGTGATGAGGCAAGAACCACAGAAAGGCAGGTTGGGAATGATCTGCAGGGATATTAATCTTCTGCTGAAAGATAAGATTATCTACCTGAACACAGCAAGACTGAAGGATAGAATCAGTCAGCCCTAAAGTCTTCTCAATCCTGTCAAGGTCATCAGCGTGAATTACTCCTGCTCCCTGCACGGTAGGAGAAAGTGCTCTATTCTCCAATGAGGTAATTTACAACATCACTTCTGGGGTATGAACTGCCTTGGCCACCCCTCGGACTTTATCTGGCCCAGCCATTTGCCTTTCCAACCAGGAGCATTTGCCTGAGGCAATGTGGCCACTTAAAGCTTTTCCAGAAAAAGGTATGAAGTGTTAAACCCCTGAACAAAATAGGTTTAATAGGACTTAATACTAAGACTGCTCTAATCATAATTACCTTCTCCAGAATAGACTACTGCTAATTCTAATCACAGCCCTCTGCCTTTCCATTAATTAACCACTGTAGACAAGTTATGCCTTTAAGAATCGCATGGCACTTCAGCAAGCTCTGTGGAAGTTGCAGGGAAGAGTGAAGATGAACATCAGGCAGTTCTTTGAAACAATTTGTTTTCCAGTATAGGTTTTACAGATCTTCCTCATATTCTGCTTGCATTTTATGGATGTCCTAACATACTGATGCCTGAAAAACAGCTGGTCTGAAGAATCTGACTAATTTTCTTCTACTAATTTATAGTATTTATAAAGGATTGATCATAACACCTAAGCAGCAACACTCACTTCCACTCACTTTCTAATCTTCATTCTCCCAACCTTTGACCTCTCTCACTTAAAGGAGATAACCTATCATTGTGTTTTAGGTCATTTTAAACAGCTCCAAATCCAAAAGCATTTCAAATTTTCTAATAATGTATGGATCTGAAATCTCCAGCTTTCAACAAGGGAATTCTTCCATTTGCTCCCTTTTTCTGTGAACCACCGTTCTTCCAACAACCACTTTCCAGGGCAATTCACCCAACCTTTCAGCAGCATAAGGCTATGACAGTGCCATGTGCTGTACTCAGAGCAACCACCAAGAAATGTCTGGAAGTCTCAGTGCAATAACTCAGCTACTGGGAAGGAGATCACATCCCCATGAGGGTTTAGAAAACAGTTAATTCTCCGTGTTACTGAACAGTTGTTGAATAATAAAGCATTTGATTCATAAGCTGTTAATAGGCAACAAAAGAAGAAGGGGAATTTAAATTACTCAATTATTTAAAACATTTACAAGTATATTTTTCCAATGAAATGTGCAAGAGCCAATCAGACAAATTACCCACTCAGTGTGATTCAGCCAGCTGTAGTATCAATAGCCTTTAAGCACGCTTATTTTGAAAGCCAGAGATGCTGTGTAAATCCACTGAAGCACAGCTAGCCAACAGACCATTCACTGTTTGTATATTTGCCTTGGACTGTTTAAAGAAATAATACCAGCCCTTTCATCTGAGGCAGGTAATATTTTTCTTTTCATAAAAGCTAAATAAAATAATGAGTGACACGAGTTACATGCTGCTCTGAGTAAACAAGGTGTAGTTTTTCCTAACATATGTGCCAGGTTTTTTATGAAAGGTTAGTTAAGATGCTGCTGGGGCAAGGGAGAAACCACACGCCTTCCCCCCCACCCTTTTCTCCTTATCTGCTCAGTGATGCCCAAGTCACCTCAAGTTAAATCTGCCAGAAGGAACAGAGCTCTGGTCCTGCACCAGTCGGCAAAAATTCCCCGTTACTACAGCAAACAGGATTTAGTCCAGTGACAACCACCAACCAGGAAAGTCAAGTGGAAAGCTTGACAAACTGATCTACACACTGCCTGGAAATACAGCGCAGCTTAGAGAGAATGAGGAAACACTGTGTTTCCATTAGCACAACCTGAGCCTCACAGACACCGCTCTGCTTGGGCTTGCCCACCAATCCTGCCCTCCTGGCAGGATGGTTGAATGACTACCCAGACGGTGAAGCAGGGGGGTCACACAGCCGTGTCCCTCCTGCAGGATTTCGCAGCCCTGCTCCCAGCTGCTGGTGCAGAGATGAGAGCGGGGTGGGTGGGCAGTGCCGCTGTGCCTGAGCAAGGGGAACAGGGCAGGCCCAGGCCAAGGTGCAGCCAACAGATCTCCAGACAAGGCTGTAGGGACAAGCAGGTCTGAGGTCAAGCGGGGAAGTCAAGTCAGCAAGTGGGATCAGTGAGGGATGTGGCCAGGCACAGCACACCTGCCACGTAGCTCAGGCAGGGGTGAATGACGAGGTGTCTCCCAGCTGTTTTCACAGCAGGCTGAGCCAAGGTCACACAGCTGCTCTGCACCAAGGCTGCCCATCAGCCCCACGCCCTTGCAGGGCAAAAGAACCTGAGAAGCCACTTGATGCTGAGGGCTCTGGCCCCAAAGCTACCATTGCTGTGAGCTGAGAGTACAGGGTGCAAAATGCTTATCCCAAGTATGAAACACAAAGCATCCGAGAACAGCATCTGAGAGCCACAGGCAACCTCTGCCACCAGCGCTGAAAACAGCCACTCAGCACTCCACAAAACCAGGGATCCAAAGCCAGGGAGTATTTCTAACCAGGTCCTGGTACTTCTCCATCCCTTAAGCAGAAAGTGCAGTAGAAGTGGACTCCATCCATTGAGGAACCACCCTGTTCGCACTGTTTCTACTGCATTATCACTTCTATTCAAAAATCTCAGTAATTATCTTTTCCATCATAGGCAAACACAAAGCAAAATAGTCAAATGCATAAATAAGCCTACTGATAGCAGAAGTGACTGAGTGTTTGTTAACCTCAGCCTGTTGTCTAATTTGTATAACAGCACCATATTTTGCATTCAAAGTGAGGTGGAACAAGCTAACAAAGGAGAGAGCTTTGTACTTGTTAATGATATGAGTAAGCGCAGCTCAGAAAGCGATTCAGCAGACTTTGATCCACTCAGAAAAGAGAACGAGAGCTCTTCAGGCACTTCTGGCAACACAGCCTTACCATGAATGTGTGCCAGTAACCAGCCTCTACCATATTCATATTCATTTAGGAAGTTTATGTGATATTAGATTTGTTGAATGTAAGAAGCAGGAAGACTGCATTCAATATACTTCACACACCTTAAAAATAGCAAGGCCAAGGGAAATCAAGAGCTGACTCTAAGGTCCAGACAATCCCAGCTGGGTCTGCCTGGTAAAGGCAGCTTTTTACATTCATTTCACCTCCTTGCTGTAAACAATCAGTCTTTCTGAAACAGAGGATGTGGCCAGATTTTTTGTTCCTGGCCAATCTGTTATGTTCCATTGGTGCTTCAAAGTGAAATGAGTTTGGAAGACAGTTCTCAGCCTGCAGATTTTAGACATCCCCCTCCCATGCACTGAAATCCTGGTATTCACACAGCAAAAGACGACCAAGGGCAAACTGTGGTCTAGGCACTCACACTGCACACTGGTCAGCACGAACAGAGTAACTCAGTTACTTTCTGCTGCAAGGATGAAAACCAGCAAGAAACGTAAACCCATCAATTCCCAGCAGGGGCTTGAAACGCACCGGCAATTGCAAAATGTTCAGCCTGGGAGCTGTAAGCCACATCATTATTTCCAAGATTAGCAAAAGCTGTTCATCGCGCTGTGTTCTCATGACAGATGTTTCTTCCCCTCTGAGTTTCTTTTATCTTATTAGATTTTAGCTCCCATTACAGTTAGGACAATTTTGCAACGTGGCAAAATTAATTAGCTTGCATCAAAGAAAGGCTCCTTGAAATATAACACTAATGAGTTTTATCTGCCTGATTAGAGGGCTTTGCTTTTAGTAACACTTGGTGCAAAATTTTGTTTCAGAGAAATATAACATTATAAGAATATTCAAGGCTAAAAGCATTAGCTAAACAGTAACCAGGGTAATGGATAAAGATTAGGGTGGTAAACTGTGAGCAGACATACAACTGAATATTGACAGGAGGATGCAAGTGTAGATCAGAACAAGCTGCTGAAGATGTACCAAAGACTGTACAAGTAGAGCTTGGTACAATCACAACAGAGTACTTAGTGAACTAACACTACCCCTTCCATCTTTTCACAACACTTTTAGGAATTAAATGGAAAAGAGCTAGGGATGAGAAAAGCCAGTACTAATTTTTAGAAAGAAAAGATGGAAAAAAAGTTCATTTTAGATGAGTCAAGCTGATTTTTAATATCCATCAAGCTACCCGGACAAAATATTTGCTTATTTTAAAATCTCTTCTTAGTCAAGAACAAACTGATGAACCAACTTTGGTTTTGACTGATGGGATAATTGCTCCAGAGGACACAGGTATTGGTATTTCTTGCTTTTATTGATCTTTTTCACCCCAGCCACTTTCTCTTACTCTATTAGTACAAACAAGTAAGAAAACACAGTCTAGAATGAATTTCCTGATAGGCAGGTGTAAATTCACCTGAAAAATCACATGGTTGTCATCAGAGATTTGCTGGTAAACTGGGCATAGCAGACAGTTAATGACACCTGCACAGACACATACTGTGTCATTTGCAAATGACTAACACATGGCATAAGCGCGTGTAGTGGAACAGAATGGAACTGCCTTTCCCGTGATTTCATCTCCCTCCACAAACCTCCCAGCACATACACAAGCCTAGAAATGAAGACGGGGTGTTAGGAGAGGGCAGGCCTAAGCTGCTGTGGGGAACAGCTCCATTTGAAGGAGGCAGAAAGCCCACACTTGGACAAGGATGTGCTTTTATACAACACTCTCCCTCTGCAGCCAAAGAAACCACTTTAAAATTGTGACTCTCAGAAACACAGAGGCAGATGGCTGAGCAGCACAAGTGGAAAGGCAGCCACTTCTGCCTGCTGGAAAACACCTCATCCAGATCTGCTGCCGAATCACATCGCGAGGCACCAAGGGGTTACGTGGCTTAAGGTGTTAAATACAGAAAGCCTTTGGATAAGCTCAGAACTGAATTCAAACCTCTTATCTTTTTCCTCTATTTTGATAAGGTTTTAACTCAAACATTACCACTTTTTGCCAAAATTATCTTGACCTGCAAGAGTCAACACTGAAACCTTGGCGATTTTATCCTTTTGCCAACATAACACAGGAATTTAAATTTAAAAATAACTAATTTCCAACATCCATGTGTCCTGTTCCTCTGATGCCATATGCACATACTGCACCTGTGCATAATCTGTTTCCCGTTGGCCTTCTGCAACACGTCAACAACAACAAAGACCGCGCCTGTTATTCATAAGCTTTTTGTTATCCCTCAGAAGAAGCAAAAGGGCCCAGAGCATGTGTGAGAAGGAAAAAGCTTTGTTTAATTTAATTAAGTTTACTTCTTTCAAGTCTGAGTAAACTCAGGGATCAGCAGAACAATTGGTTAATTAAATCATGACAGCAGTTCCTTTACCCTATAAGGGCAACCACATCATGCTGTGTCGCATTCAGCGGGTTCTTCAAAAAAAGCGTGCTCAACCTTTACAACCTGGACCAAAAATAAGTCTGCCACACAGAAGGTACTGCACTATTGAGAACTCTTCTAATGGAAAAGATGACAGCTGTGGAGTAGCACTGTGATTATTTTCAACACTTCCATCTTGAGGGTTGGCTCCAGATCTGTTGGTGAAAGTCAGTGGTAACACTGCAATAAAACATCTGATTCTGATCCTTCAGTTCATTGCTGAGAGCACTGGTCAAGGGGAAAGTGAGCCGGGTGGGCTCCAAGATGCACTCGCACAGATGCTGCCCCAACACGGTGCTGGATGCTGTCCTTACCCACCTGCTCTGGTGTCCAGAAAGGCTGGAGAAGCAGGAAGGCTGCAAGAAGTTTGCCTCTCAGGCTGCTCTTGCTGGGTTTGTCCCTTGTACCCGTAAACAAATGCACTGAGCAGGAATCAACCTGGGTAACTCCAACTCCACTCCAGAGCAACTCCATGCCAGTATTTTCTGCATGTATCTCCCACCTCCTTTTAGGAGTTGTCAAAACCTCTCCAAGAGGAGGGAAAGGAAAAGGACAAATCTTCCCTTCATTTGGGCCTGGGACTTTCCCACATGAACTGCTCACATTGCACAGTGCCAATACATTTAGGTCACTCAAAGACTTTCCTTGGTCTGACATCATCTGCCAGTTCATAGGCAAATTCCCATGTTTGGGTTTTTTTTTATTCCCTCTGTCTTCCATCTAAAGAGCTCACAAAGCTGGAGTCCTTCCTTGCTCTTTCATGTTTTCACCATTCGTTTTTCCCTTTCCCATTACTCCAGCCTTTTCTATCCACTGTTTCTCCTCCTTCCATTCAGCCATTCTAGTGGTCTCATCCCAAATGACAAAACTGAGTTATTTTGCAGTTTTGTTTATTCCCACCTAAGCAGAAGTGCTTCTCCTTCCTTTCTACTACTCCTTTCTACTAATGAAATCAAAATCTTTACTAATCAGGCTGGTATAAACTCAAAATGTCTTCCTGTGGTTCCTTTGCCCAGCCTTCCTACCTGACTAACAAGGAAACTCTGTGAAGTTGAATAAAAGAGTTTGCGCACTACAGAGAATTTTTAATGGAAAATAAAACCTTCTGACATCACTGGCTAATTACAATTTGCTGCACTAAAATACAACACTAGCTATATTGCAGGGCAGGATAAAAGTGTGCACGTATTTTCCTGTGTGTTTCAATATCCTCCTATTGACAGAAGATAGGATGACTGGGCTACAACTAGAAAACAGGAAATTATTTTTGTGATTTCATTAGAGTAATTGACAAAAGCATTTCCTTTCTACTTAAGGTTAACAGATGGCTTGTTAAAGTTACAACTTCTTTAAACAGCGCTGTCACCAAAAATGATGTGCATGACAACAAAAATAATATTGATATAAGCTCATTGCAAAATTAAAATGGAGTTTTCATAACCTAAAGCACAGAATAAATAACTGCCACCAGTGCAGCACAGAGTATCAAGGCGCATTTGCTTTTCTAAGGTTTCCTTGGAAATTGGATGAAGGGACATAGATTGGGTAAGTGTCAACAACATGGGACTTCAGTTATGATAGGCACAAACATGCAGTCGGCCACCATGCCTCCTCCACACCTATGAAGAAACTACCGTGGATGTATGAGCATGTTACATTAAGGCTTGGATTTTAATCCCAGTAGTAACAGAACATACTGATCACACAGAATTTTTAATTTGGGGTAAGTATGCTTTCATATAAAAATACTGAAGTCCAATCAAGACTGTCAATTGGTACTCATACTGACTGCTTCTAGAGACTGAGCAGGATTTTGTTCTCCTTAAGTAAAAACAGGCAGGCATCAGGCAGGCCCCTTCCTCTCAATACCAAACTAGTTATCACAACCAGGAGTACATTGCAGTCTGCTGTGCTCATCTCGGACCAATGTGCAACACAAGCATCAACACTGTAGAATTGTGCTTTCACATCTCACCTCTAGCAGGTTCAAGACTTGTGCAAGGCAAGGGCTTGCAACACCTCAAACTGCCTCACTTAAATCATGAAACAGCTCCCTGATGCCTCAGCCAGCCAGTGAAAACAGGGGGCTAGGAGGTTAAATAGTAAATTAAAAAGTAATAAATAAATAATTAAATTAAATTAAAAATATCAAGTAATACTAGTTTGCCCACCTGCCATGGTTTTTAAGACCTCACCTTCACCTTAAACTTATCTCATTTCCATGAGAGCAGGAAAAACTACAAAGGAGATTCAGCTTTGAAAACAGCATCACACTTACTCGCTATTTATCCCCTTTATAATTCTCCCAGTTTTCTTCCTGTTTTCTTTCTTTCTGCACTATCCCTTTATCTCTTTTCTTCCCCCAGTATTACTGCCTTATTTTCACAGCATCCTACCAGTGTTACCCTTTCAAGCAACCTTGTTTGCATTTGCCTTTGTATGAAATTCAGCTCTGACTTTCCTGACACATCATTAACACACGCAGCTAACTCCCAGAGACCTGAACCAGAAGGAAGAAAGAAAACAGAACCCCAGTGGGTTTTCCCTGGGTTTGTTCATTTTCTTCACAATAACAACTCAGAAGCAAACCTTTTCTCTTACCCATCTTAGATGTCAGCTCCTTACATTATAAAACCATTTTGTTGGAAAAGAAGAGAGGTAAATAATTGAATCAAGGAGGCAAATAAAAGGAGAAACAAGAGCACTACGTCCCACTGCAAAACCTCTGTTGATAGCTATTGGAAATAACCTGGTTTATTTTACCAACCTTGTGATGTCAGGTTCACTTAGCACACGCCTTGTCGGCTCCGACTGAGGGGCACACTAACTGCATGACTGACGCACACGGGCGCGACTGGAGAGAAAACACACAGCTGCTCGCTGCTTTCGTCTGCCTGCACATGAAGGATTTTTGAGAAATTGTATAATATTATAGCAGACTGGTCCTTGCCCCAGGTGTAGCAGGTTCTTCCTTTCTCACTGAGTTTGGCAGAGCACATTAATTTCATCATCATCTAGAAACAAAAACCAGAACAAAACAGCAAGCATGAAAAAAGAAAAAATAGACAACATTCAATTTTGAGGGGAAAATAAAGGGTATACTAAGGAACTGCTATGACCAAGAGATTCTGCTTTAGAAACAAAAGCCAATTTTCGAGTGAAAAAGATAACAGAGATACTGTTGCTTTTGTAACTCTCACTAACAGCCAAAATAATCCAAGGCTAGTGCAAAAAAAGCATGGATTTTCAAAACAAAAACCCCATACCCATACCTTTTCATACCAGTATCATAAACTATGAAGATGCTGGAACTACAAATAAAGACTGTAATTTGTAAGCATTCAGCTTAGTAACAGCCAAAGGTAGTTATAAAAGGTCAATACTAACAACACATAATCTTACAAAGGAATCACCATAGCAGTTACAAGAAAATATGAACTAAATATGTAGTGACAGAAAATTAAGCAAGCAGAGTGACCTGAATAGGAGAAGTGTGGCAAAGAACTTCCCAGTATATGAGGCTTCACGGTTTAGCCTACCAAAAAGGACAGGTTCGTGACATGGATACTGGCCAAGCTTTTGGAGCAGCAACAATCTCCTTGCACCATCAAGGGAACAGATGAAACATTCCAGTATTATTGATTTTTCTCCACATACCAAATTTCTTTGGTTTTATTTCCTTGCCCAATCAGGAAAAAGTCACTATGTGGGATAAAGGTACCAAATGTACATAAAATGTGAGTCAGAATAATGTCAGAATCCTATCTTTGAATGAAATTATTATACAGATCTATTAAGTCTAATTTAAGGGCTTCCAGTATGATTTCTACATCTATTTTCTAGGTGTGCTCATGACACAATTCACATCCAGCTCTGTCCAAGCAGGACTGCGTTCCTGTTTCTTTAGTTCAATGCTTCAGATACCCAGTTTTTGTTCCGAGCTCTGCACAAAGCAGTGGCAAATACTTCTCTTTTTTTCTCAAAGGAGGATGCTATGGAGGTAATCAGATTTTTGGTCTGGAAGAAAGCTGCTTGCACAGATAGATATCCATTCCAAACCAACTAGCCCAGAGAGATCTTGCTTTGACACAGTTGGTGTCAAAGCATGGCTAGGAGAGGGAGAAAAAAACACAACCAAACAAACCAAAAAAACCCACTTCAACAATAAAAAAAACACCACCTAAAAACCCACTGCAACCCAAAAATTTTAAAAAACCCCACCATCACCAAATAAAACAGACACATGATGTTCACAAAGCACAGACTAAGGGAGATTCCAACTGGCAAGACAATGAAATACACGTGCACCATTTCCAAACACATCATTCACCTGCTACCACAAACAGTTCATTCCACACCTGAAAGCCAAAAGCATCGCACATTTACCTCACATTGAACTTGACACCAGCCTCTTCCTCCTAAAGACAGCGCTGCCCCACCCACGCAGCACAGCCTGCACCAGAGCAGCTGTCTGGGGAAGTCACTCTCCATTTCACCATGTTTATCAAGGATAAAAACTCCCGGCATACTTGAATTACCATTCTGCTGAAGCAAGGCCGATGGACCCATTTCTACAGCTTCTTCTATCGCAAAAGAGCAGGAGGAAGGAGCCCAGCTGGCTTCCCGCTTATTGACAACAGCCTTTTTTTCTACCACATGACAGGCATTATATATCATCCCATTCAGGTAATAATTATATCAGGGAAATTACGGATCTCACCTACTCGTTGTAATTAGTGACATCACATTTAACAATTAATCAGCCAATATTGGATACTTGTGTATCGAAAAGAAGGAGGAATAAATAAAACAACAGATCTTGTCTCAGCTTTTTTGTATGTTACATTAAACAACTACTGCAAAACTTCAATAACTACAACATATTTTGAAACACAAACCAGAAATAATTCTTAACTCCAGTGGACTATCAAAGATACTTTCTATACACCTGGGGACAAACTAAGCTCAGAAAAATGTCAACTGGATGAGAGAGACATTAACTTGTAGACCATAAAAATGACTAAGCAAAGAAAGCAAGAGAGAGTTAAAATCAATATCCGATGAAAAACAACGTATTTTACAGGACATTAATGTTATGAAGAGGTTCAATTTTCCTCTTACAAATGACATACTTGAGAGTAACAGACATTTCCAGTGGCTCAGAAAACAAATTTAACTGACACTTAGAATGAAGGAAAGCATATAGGTTTTTTTAAAAAGAAGCTTTATTACAAATCTGTAGGTTTAAGAAAATATCCAAAAACTGTCAAAGCAGTATGAAAAATGCTGTCATCCTATTCACAGTTACCAGTGTTCTCCGATAAACACAGCGTACAAAAATTGAGAGAAACCATGGCAATTCTTTTTGGTGACACAAGTCAGATATTTGTCATTCTACATCCCCTGCCAACAACTAATGCTACTGGCAGCCCAAGGGAACAATTAAATTGCACTATTTTGGAAAACTGGAAGTTTGGATGAAAAGGCTATATACATATACACATCCTGTGTGTTACTACATGTACAGGTACCTCAGGGCAAACAAAACACGGCCCAGCACAATGCTTAAAATCTATAAAAAACAGGGAATGTGTGTATATTCTCTATGCTCTGGTTCCCATTTTCTTTTACATCCCAAACCTAATAAAGACCAATTGTTTTCCACTCATTTATAGAAACAGTGAAGCTGATGTGTTGCTATACTGTCTTTTCAGACACAGAAAATGTTAGCTGCACTGCATGTAGGGAAGTGATTTAAACATGTAATGCAGTTAAAACATAATTAAAAGTGAGATTTTTAAAAGACTGTAAACTGAGTTTACTGCAAGTGACTTAACACCTTAAGCTCCCCTGAAGAACTGAGGCTAACATGGCATTTCTAATGTCATTTACAGACAATTCAAAAGACACATGAATGAGGAAGGAACTGTTTGATCCATGTTACATTCCTAAACTCAAGCACAGACTGCTTTAAAAAAGCAGAAAGTCTGCAAGTATGCCACAGACTAAATCCAAACCTACCCTACAACTCTAACTCTGGGTAACTGGCTGCAATGGTTGGAAGTTGCAGCATAGGCCATTGGTACCATATTCTCAAACACTTTAAACTGCACAGGACCTAGATTCCACAACTCAGAGCTGCGGTGTGAAGAGGCTTCAGTGTAAGAAGTGTGAAGATTTTAAAGAAGCGGGATGAAACATTTCTGTTACAATATCTGCCCAAGGTCCTGATATGATCTAAAAGAAAAAAAAACAACCAAACCCACAAACAAAAAAACCCCAAACAACTCTGTGTAATTTAACTCTGTTTTTATCAGGTGCTTGAAGGTCCTTGGGCAGAGGACATCTCGGATTTCCTATTGATCAATCTTTTTGTCAACAGCAACTTGGAAGAAACCGGCATCATGTTAAAAAACTACTCAGTGCATTTCATTCACTTTGCTGTTTCATCTTAAGTTGAAAAGCACAGAATCAAGTTATTCGAATAACACCTAATTAACCCCAAGTTAATCAGGGCTACCTGGAACATTTCTTAAAAGCCATCTGTTGGTAAGGAGGTTGCTTCATTCTCCTGCATTTACTGAAAACTTGATTTCTGAAACACTGTAATGAAACAGTCAAAAATATCTTCATTCCAAGGGAGGAAAGTATTTCATGTACATTCTTGGGCATGAACTTTCAGGCTTGGGAAACGTTGTTCTAGATTGACAGCAAGTGTCTGATCAGCCTCACGCAGAACCTCAAGGAAACTCTCCACCTAGAAATAAAATGCAAATACACACACACACACAAAGAAAAAAAACTTGTATCGAACACAGAATTCTTATACTTGGTATAGGGGATCTTTCTACTCCTGTACCTTCCCACCAACAGCAGCCAGCAGCAGCCACTGGAAAATGCTCCACAGTAGAGACCTTCCTCCTGAACCACACAATTTCAGTTGGTCTAAATTTTGAAACATTACCGCCTTCCTCAAACTCTCATTTTATTGTTTAACAGTATACAAAGAAAAGCTCCCTATGAAAAATACTTAGAATAATTATTCTATAAAAATGTACAGGACAAATTTTTAGCCTGCATAAATTTGCAGACATCCATTCATTTCAGAAGAGTTTGATCCTTATATCTGCTGATGATCTAGGCAAAGCTCCGTCTGAAGTAAGCCAGAAGAGACAGAGAGGGTAGGACTGTCTAGAATGGCATATTACCTGTGTCTGAGCACCTCTACCTCTACATTTGATTCTGAAAGGCCTTGTCACTCAAGTAGTATTTTTTCAGCTATGTTGAAGACCTTGTTATATACTCACTGATGCGAAATACAGAGGTAAGAGGTTCTGAAATGCACAGGAACATGTCTCTTCATTTAAGTGTCCCTGGTGTAGTCCCTCTAATGTATTTTCCTGGAAAATAAAATGAGAAATACAACTAGCATGTCATGAACAGTTGTTGAAAGAACAAACTCAAAATTGGGCACAGAGTGTCACCAGTATGTGCTTTGTTCTCACAAATGGGTAAAACAACCAGAACTTAACAGTTCTCAGAGAATGCCAGATGTAGCTACTACAAAAAGGTGTGAAAGCTCAAACACTGCAAGTCTCTTAATCTGAATGCTCCCAGAATAAAGAAGTCCAGCTGAGAAGGCAAGTTTATATATTGATACTCTTGACTTTTCTTAAATAAATTGCCTTTCTGTCAAAAGAAATTGTGACATACACCTAGAGAATTTATCATACAGAATCTTTGCCCTAAAGGCATACAGCTCAGAAAACCTGTGTGCCATCTAACACACGTGTTGCTAATCATCTTCTGATTGATTCTCTAACAAATTTCCAGCACGCAACTTCAACTGCACAGAAAAATGTCCATATTAAGAGTAACGTCTTTTTTCTTACCTACTCTGCAGAAATCCCTCTCTGAATTTTGTTTATTCTTACCTTAGTCAGTTCTTGAAGCATATTGGAAAGTAATTCACAGCAAATATCCTTCAAAATCTTTAAATGGAAATCTTCCTCGTGTAGATCAGCCCTTCCAGTCTCTTGTTGTTCAGACTCCTTTGAGTCATCAACAGATCTCTTCCCACAGCCCTCCATGTATTGTAAGATACGGATCAAGCTCCCAATCAGAGGCATATCTAATGTAACACGAAAATGGAAGTTTAACACTGAATTTTTTTTCTATCCTTTCAAAGCATTAGAATTTTTAAACACACCACAAGATTTTATGCAAAAGCTACAGGAATGTATATTCTGACAGTGTTGTGTTTTATTAAAGACTGTTTTAAGTGGAAATGTAGTAGAAAACCCAAACCATTTTTCCTGCAAACTAACCTGTATCTATTAGAAGTATATGCCAGTGCTAAGGAATATGAAAAGGAAAATGTCTCGAGCAGTAACTCAGAGAGGTTAGTATGTTAAATTGGCATCCAGATAACTGTACCTGATAAACCAAACTGACCTAACGTCTTTCTGCTGCAGATGACCCTGACTCACCTTCCCAAGGTAGGCTTTTAATTCTAAAGACTTGTCAACGGATTGAAAAATAACAAGTGACACAGATGGATTTAAATAAGTGCAGAATCTCCCTATACAAAAAAAAAAAAAACAAAAAAAACTATCAAGACCTCATATTTTAGCAGAGATGAACTCTGCAATTTTCATTAATTTACCTAATATAGAAGACTGAACAGAATCTGTAGATTCCACTACTGTAACTCTTCAGACATAGCCAGTAACTGAAATTTGAGCCAGCTGCTATTTTTAGAGCCCTACTGTATTCAAACATGTACCTGAATTCCGTGTCCTGAACTGATCTCTCATAAATGGTAATAAATTAACTACTTTTCATCCCACTTACATGAAGTCAATTGTGAAAATAACTTAAAAAAAAAAAACAAAAAACAGGAAAAAGACAACTTGCTTTTCCTCATCTTAGTGTATTCTTGTTCTGTCTGTGAAGCAAACATAGCAGACAGCACAGACAAAATAGAGGCCAATACAGTCTTCTGCTCCTGCACAATGATCGGTGGATCGTCTGGCTGGCAAAGTTCATGGCAAACAAGGTCATACAGCAAATTCCAAGTCTCTTTTCCTCCATCAGGAGCCTGCACTTGAGAAAGAAAGAGAATCCACGAACCCATCAAATTTAGTCTAGGTCCATACATAATACAATTACTTTTCTCCCTATTAAATATCTGATGATCAAGAAGTCACTGCTGTTCTTGGTCCTATCGTATGAAGCAATTTAAATGTCTTACCAATAGCCTGAATACCCTCATCCACCGTGGTCAGGAGCTGCAAAATATGCATATAAACATCAAGTCCTTCCGGATTATCTGACCTACACAGAACAAACAAAAACAAAGACAAATTAAAGATCTGATTACTGAGTTTATGTTCTGTGTGTTTTGGACACACAGAAGACTCAGCAGTCACTGTCATTCTCTTTGCTAACAAACCAGTTGACTCGTGACAGGGAAATGCATTCTAGTGATCTGTCAAACTATGCAGCTCCCACTGAAAGCTCCTTGGCTTAACAAGGTCATAAGGAGCCTCCCCAGACATGAAACCAAAAAGAAATCTCACATACCGGACTTGTTTGGCTGCTTCAAGTATACAAGGCACAATCTTAAAATCTGGAAGTTCTTCAGGGGAATCATCTACAGATGGTCCCACAGACCGACAAGTGCCATTTTTAATCCAGTTTAACATTAGCTCTTCATCTAGATCAAAGAGTTTATCCACCACTTCACCCACTTTTACCAGCAATTCAACTACACAACAGAGAATGGACAAATTTCAGTAAGACTAAAAACAAAGAGCAAAAATTATCTCCCAAAATGCTAATATATAAAAGTACTCAGAATAAATTAAGTGCTGAAATAGTTTAGTTCATGACCTACTAATGGTTTCATGTTTATTTCCTTTTTGTGGCACAGATCAGGTGAAGAGCTTGATAAGTAAGGACTGCTGCAAGCCCACAGACACCTTCTACCTTATCATGCCATTTACAGAGCAGGAACTTTATTCTGCAGAGACTTCGTGTTCCTGAAAAGTTGTAACTTTTGCTTCTGAAGTAAGACTTTCAATTTACTTCAGCAGATCTGTGTTTCAATTGGATGGAGCAGGATTTCTGAGCATTATCATTATTGAAAACAAAAAAACAAAAAAAAATTAAAAAGCTAAATCATTAGGATTCTTAGACAAATGTAACTGCTGCTACAATGAGTTGGATGTGAAACACAAATGCTATTCAAAGTATTTCCATTATTAGGTGCTTAGTGTGGGTTTTGCTCCATTAGCGCTAAGAGAAATTTGTGTACCACTGACTGCAAACTCAAAGCCTGTGCAGTATTCATCTGCCACTCAGAGGAACTGAATCACTCCTCCAGTTTGCATTCCACAAGTGTGGTAGTTTTAAAAATGGAAAATACAGATCTGATTTGGAAAAAAAAATTAAATTAAGTCTTGTTTCAAGGATCAGAAAATGACATATGTGTGTCCCTGAATGAGGACTATGTCCTTTCCTTTACCATGCCGATAACAATTTCTTCTATTAGATATATTTTGATTTCCCCACAAAGCTTTCTTCTTCCTCTATGGGTGCTTTTCTGGTTGGTTTCATATATATTTATAAACCTGCAAAGGCAGGACATGTTTATTTTGGTGTCCTTTAAATTCATGAGGTTTACTTTATTTTAAAGAAATTCTATACTCCCAATTGAAAACATCTATGTCTGCAACTGCATACTTCAGTTCTTTTTTTTTTTTTCCTACAAACACCCACCAATTCCCAGCTTGTTTTGCCAACTTACCATTTGTAGAGCTGGACATGATAAAGCAAACACAGTCATACACAGAAGGGTTTTCTCGGATTCTCTCCACCCAGACATTGGCCACCTCAGGCTGGGAGAGGCAGGTTAACAACAACCTAGACAAGAATTGCCCATTTAACAAATAAGAAGCCAATTCATTGATTTTAGCTGTACAAGTGTAAATCCAAAACAATGAGAATGACATGACAGAAGCAGGAATGTAGCTCACAGCAAATCAATTCCAGAACAATGCAAAAATGATAACAGGATAGGATGAGAGAATAATAGAAGTGAACTCACTTGTCAATTTTCTTCCCAGGCCTCAGAAGATAGCAGAACTACACTAATGATGTATTAATTTCTGAGATGACCTACCTGCTTGTTTCCAGAAGAGTTGGAGAGTCTGAATCACATAAACGTTGCAGTAACACTTGGCTTTAAGGAGAAAATGAAAGATAAAAGTTAAAAAAATCTACTTTTGTATGTTTATTTCATAGCTGCAGCCATGTTCTCAGCTGAAAACCAGCTTTTCCTGACTGTGCATGCATTTCCAGTACTTAAAGACTGGCAAACTTAGAAATTAAAGATTCAAGGACTTGACTAGTGATTAAAAACAAAAACAAACAGTGGTCTGTATCAGTTTTTTCCTTCACTGAACACTTCCCACACAAAATGGTCAGCCAGAAAGTTATGAACGAAGATGAGGCATGGCAGGCAAAGTTAGTTCTTTCTGTAACATACATTTCATGATTGTGAGGCCAGAAAAGCAGTACTCATGCATGTGTAAAGCACATACACACTTACCCAAGATTCTCATCTTTACTAATGGACATGCAGATGTCTTGGAAACAGGCCATATTTCCCAATATTCCCACACAGATTTCCTGAAAAGCCAAAACACAATATAATGAGACAACTGCAGCGTAGTTCACAAATTTATTTCCACAGCCAAAAGTAAGAAACATTCAAAGATGTTTTCCAGTTTGATTTCAAAGTTCTTATGACCCACTGATTTCAAGACAGGAGATACAGATTTTTCTACAGGATGCTGTTAGACTAGCCTAAAATATACTCATGACAGATACTATTCAGATATTTAAGTATCAAGGTGTTCCATAAAAGCAAATATACCTTGAAATCAACTTTGCTTGCATATTCTATAAGCACTGTTTTGAAACTAATCTGGCATCCCTATTATTAAAGCAACAGAGTCCTAAGAACAAAAATATCACCACATAAGTGCAACCCTCAGATATTCACTTCCTCACAAAAGAAAGGGGTCTTAATACCTTAAAACCTTCCAGCAAAGTCCATTTTCTTATTGTCCTGGCAAGAATTCATTTTCAGCAATTTAAAGCTGGAAATCAATCCTTGCCACTCAAGGTTATCCTCTGAATTGTTAACATGCTATTACTTCTGCTAAATTACAGCAGACACTCCAGCAGACACTATTTCAAGAAAGCAGCTGTGATGGCAAATTTGCACTCACTTCCACATTTTGGTTGTACTTTCAAAAGACAAAGTACTGAACTTTCAAATCCCCATGTGTCTCTACTCATCTCCTGAAGTAAAGCACCTGGTAACTTCAGAGAAAGGGGAGTTACACCAACACTGAATACCTCTGCAAACCCTATCCTGAATCCTACAGCGCACTGTGTAATACAAGCTGCAAAACAATGGTAATAAATGAAATTAATTTCCCCAAGCTGAGTCTGTTTTGCCCATGACAGTAACTGCTGAGTGATCTCCCTGTCCTTATCTTGACCCACGAGCCTTTCGTCATATTTTTCTCCCCCTGTCCAGCTGAGGAGGAGGCATGAGAGTGGCTCGTCAGGCATCTGGTGCCCAGCCAAGGTCAACCCACCACACTTTTGTAGGTCTGACTAAACAAATTCATGACCATTTCTGTTCAGTAATCATGAAACAAGTTATGAGGAAAAAAAGGCCAGTGTTTTATAACCAGCCTTATAACTAGGTTTGATAAATGTAGTCCTTCATCAGTAGTGACATATATCAGCTTCAGCATCACTAAAATACTGATTAGACTGTACAAAAACACTGCAAAAAAGCATTTTAAAATCTGATTTTGCATTTTTTCCTTGTTCCCCCAACATATTTAAACATGCAGTGGGAGTAGGAGGGAGATATGTACAAATGCATGTACAGAGCTATCTACTACTGCTATTAATATGGGACAGCTTTTTGACAGCCTATACTCACAGTAAGGCGAGGGCATTTAGACTTGGCAAAGACTCCCATGAATATGTCAGGGGCATTGAACTCCTGAAGAAATAAAGCGACATCCTGTGGAGAAAGTGAACAGAGAAACACACAGACTTCTACAATTTCCAAACCCCAAATCAAACTTCTTCTCACAGCACGAGGACTGGATCAAAGAGATGTCAAACTCACTATAAGAGATCAGTTATTTCCCAACAATTAATACCAATAATCGTTCTTTTTCAATAAGAGAAGATCAGCGAGCCCCTGTGCTGATCCAGAACGACAGTGATTTGCTATACAATGAGCCAAAAAGTCACATTTAGTCTCTTTTGCTCTTGTCCCAACAGAGGGTCAGCGACACTAAATCAGAATTCAGCAAACAGCATGTTTTCAGTCAGAGACATCACCCAGACACACATAAAGAAACAAGGGAAGGGATTATAATTATCACTTGATCAGACCATACAAAAGAAGAAATGTCCTCCTCATTTTACCACATTAAAACACAAGATCAGTTCTCTATTTGGCATTAAAGGACACATTTTCCACGTTTATTTAAAATGCCTAAACAAAGAGCCAGGGAATAAAGTAGTAATTTTTTTTTTACATTTATATATCTTACTTGAGAATTTGTTCCTGCATTTGAGAACGTTGAGAAAAATATTAAAAAGTTACGTTATGTTGCCATTGCAAGTCTGCAGCTAAACTTTAAGAGGTTCTTTATCTATCAAAGAAAACTACATTTATCAGCAGGATGCACTACAATTGCTAGACAAAATAAGCCCATTTAAAGATGACATCAACATTATCTCCATAATCAAACTGCTGAAGACACAGACTATGCACCTGAGTTCTTTTCAGCTACAGGTAAGGTGCTGTCTTCAAATAACGAGCTTCGGTTCAACTCCTGCACACACTGAAAACCAAGAGGTGTGAATACAGCCCCACTTATGCTGCTGACCCTAAACAACAGCATCCATTAGACACTTGGGAGGGACAGTCAGGCAGATCATCTTACTTCTTTTGCGTTCACACACAGTTCTGCTTTACATCCTCAAACAGCAGCAGGGCCCAGCAGCCAGGACACACAGAAGGCCTGACTCTGCAAACTAGCGCTGGGCTGAGGAGGGCACAGAACGCACCGGCTCGTCTAGAAAAGCAGCCCTGGTTCTGCGGCTGACACAGCTCAGCACAGGCTCCCCCTGCCTGAGGGCTCACGGCACGCTGTCGGACAGCCAAACCGAAATAACCACCGAACTCCGAGAGCTGACCGAGCCCGGCTAACCCTGTGCTCCTCCCGCTTCCACAAGGGTCCCGACTGGCCCCGCACGGCAGAAGCGCCCACAGCTGCGGGTCCGACCCCCGCACATCGCCCCTACCTCGTCCATCGACATGTCCCACACTTTGCAAATGTCATTCTCCATCTCCTCGTCC
>NW_010323662.1:0-7729 GCF_000700745.2 Antrostomus carolinensis | reverse complement strand
ACCCCCATTCCCTGTCCCCTTGTGCCACTGGCAGGGAGGAGGTAGAAATCAGGAGAGAAGTTAAACCCGGGAAGTAGGTAGGGGTGGAGGGAGGTGTTTTAAGATTTGTTTTTGTTTCTCATTATCCTCTTATCTGACTGGTAATAAATTAAAATTCCTTTTTTTTTTTTTTTCCCCTAGTTGAGTCTGTTTTGCCTGTGCCAGTAATTGGTGAGTGATCTCTCTCTGTCCTTATCTCAACCCTTGAGCCTTTCATTATATTTTTTCTCCCCAGTGCCCAGTTGAGGAGGAGGAGTGACAGAGTGGGCTTTGGTGGGCATCTGGCATCCATCCAGGGTCAGCCCACCACAGAGGAAAAAGTGTTTTCCACTTTGATGTTTTCTACTACTAGTGTCAACATTAAAAAATTATATTTTAGCAAAAGTTTAAGTCTGAGTAAGAAGTCTGAGTAATAAGGGAAGTCATCCATGGGACTTTAAAAATTCTTCATTAAAATGAACAACTTTCAGACTCTCACTCTATTCATGTCACATCCAACATCCCCATCCAATTTGTGAAAGCCACAATTTGAAGTATGCCACTTGAGAACTGAGCTTAATGACTAGCATTCTTTAGTTGCATAAAATGAGAAGAAAACTGTGAACAATCACGTTGAGAAGTGCCCTTTTCAGAACATTTAAGAAAAAGTCCATAGCACAAAAAAGGTCAAACATGAAGATAGTTTGTATAATATTGGTTCTTTCAGTTTTCTCAGTTTGAAAGTAAGTACAAACATACAATGATGAAATCTCAGTCAAACACAGACACACACACTCCCTTCCTTATCTTCCAAGAGAGTGGTGAACAACTTTAATATACTGACAAGTTATTTTGCATTATTATATTTTTAATTCTATTTTACGAAGTTTGTTCAAAAGAATAGATGCAAATATCCTAAAAGTAGTAGCCTTTAAGGCTTCACTACTTTGAAGATACAGACAGAGTAATTAAAAAAATCTACTATAACTCTAAAATATCTAAATAGTGAAGATAATGCTTAGAAATAACTCATATGCAGTTCATAAAAATAAATTCTACTTCCTATTTAGTCTACAAGGTAACCCAAATCTAAACCTTATGTTGAGCTGGGATACGCTATGTAGATATTTGTTTCATCTGTTCTGAAAAATCCTCTGGAGACCTCACTGTGGTATTTTCCCTTCCCCAAGGCTTTCTGTACTATCGTATTATGTGTGTATATACAGCGATAAGCAAAAATTGGAGTAAACTGCTACCATTTTCTTTAAGACAATTTTTTACATATTGACAGATATGCTTAATCTGTTGTAGATCATATTTGCTAAATCTCTGATCCTTCTTCTTTAGACTCTTTTCTACTCATTTATCTTTAAGGAATGTAGTTTAAAATAAGAAAAAATGCTGGTAAATTCTGTTCTGTTACTTTCACACAAGGAAAAGTTATCAGTGACAAGTTGGTAACATTTCATAATTTCATAATAGATAATTATGACAACTTCCTCCTTTCTTTTGGTGACTTTTGTTTTCTATTTCACTACATTTCAATTTATTTAATTGTCTCTATGCTCTGTTATACTGTATTAGAAAATGTGGTATTCTGTATTTCTATTACTTTTTTAAAATCTGTGCTTTTGTGCCCCCAAAAGAACAATTGCTTACAGTGTTCATGATCTGAAGTTCTTGAATTTCACTAACATAAGATAAAGACTACAGATACTGCACGTATCCAAATTAAAGATTCTGCAAAACTTAAGGACAAATATATAATGCTTTGTATGAGGAAAACTGTACAATGCTGAGCTACTATGACAAACTTGCTATATTCCAAGCCTAAGCTTGAAAGTTTTGTTTCAAATATCTGTACAAAAGGGTGAAGACATACTCAGTCTAGAATAGTGACTTAGTGATTAGATCTTTGTTTATAAAGTGCTGAAATATTTAATTACCATGTAAATTGAAGAATACCTAAATATAGTCTTTAAGATTTCAACATATTTCCTAAAATAATGTTTCCCAAATATTAAACGAAGCATTATAATCTCTCTAATTAAATTTAGAGTAAAATGAATGCTCTAAAATAATTTTGGATAATTTTATTTATTTCTCTAAAGTAACATTTTATTAGGCAATCCCAATGTTATTGCTATCCATATAAAAACATTAAAAGTTGTAATTTTGATTAATTTTAGATGTTTGGACTCTAGTGTTTCCAGGAGTACCATATAATGATTGTTTTTAAGCTATTAATAACAGATTAGTTCCGTTCTTCATTTAGTTTAAGGTTTTGCTGAATAGCAAACTCTATATAATGTAACATCTAATTTACAATGGACAAAACCAGGTCATTTTCCAATACTGTTCTTGCAAAGAATTTTCTGTATAGCTGCTTGACGGTGTAGACATCAACTGGTCCCCTCACACTCAAGAGCAGTGAACTCTACTGTGTTTATTTTCCTCCACAAGAAGAGGCACTGTAACATTCCAATCCTGATATAAGGGAAGTGTTAAATAAGAATTGAAGGCTTTCTAAATGGGTCTTTTCTATAAACCCCAGCCTTATAGCAAATAGAAACTGTTGGTTAGGCATATTCTTATTGTTATACTGCACACTTACACATCTGGTGGGGCTGAAATGATATAAGTTGAGCTGCCCAAGAATATTTTATGCCCTTCAGCATTTTTTTTTCCTGACTATGTTTTTGCCATTCTTAATCCAGTTGTTAAATGAATTTTGTAAGGAAGTTGAAAGTTAGATTCTAGCCATGTGGGAGTACAAGCTGCTTTTATCTATTCTGAAAAAGAGCTGAAAGATTTTAGCCACACCTAGAATTAGCACAATTTCATTTTGATGAAGGGTTAGGGAATGAAAAGGCAATCTTAAATCTCTGGTGTACCCTACTAAACTTAGAATTCTTTCCCCCCCACCCCACCCCTCTCATTATTTCATCATATACACTTCTCCAATTCTTATTATCTGCCCTCTTTTCAAATAATCCACATTCTTATTTTTTCATAAAGTCACAGAAATAGTACTTTGAAGGGAATTTTGGAAGTCATTAAGTCCATTCTCCAACTTAAAAAGGAACTACACCAACACTGCACCAGGTCAGACGTGGCTTTGTCTAGCTGAGTCTTAAAAACCACCAAGGACATAAAATCTGCAGCCTCTCTGGGTAGCCTGTTCTGGTACTGCATTACCCTTCTGATTTCCTGCTGGATAAATTGAAGGTCTTTTTAAGCTTTTATTATTCTTTACATGATTTTATTCTTCCAGACAGTACTTCTTCCCCCTTAGACTCTACTTTCTTTCACCTAAGACAAGATCATCTTTCCATCTCAGAACTGTCTATGTTATGCCTTGGTGTATTCATTTATGGCTGTGGATGTGAAAGTTTTCCACTGATGTTTTGGCATATTTCAGTGATTCTTTTATGATCTAGTCTGAAAGACAAAAAAGACAAATTCTATCTCTAATTCTGAAGATAAAAGTAAGTTCTATGAAGTTTCTCCAGTGATGCAGGTGTATGAGGAGCTCTCTAATCATCCTCATAAGAGAAAATCCTTAATTTCCCTATCAGTAAGGAAATTGCATTGTTCTAGAAATCTCTATTATCATAGCTTACTTTTGCAAAGATATTCCCTGTTAAAGTAGGCCACTGCTTCATACCTATAAGTAGAAGGTACATTTCTGTAATTCCTCTAGATTAGGTGTGTATGAATAGGTATTTTAATACACTCAAGATACTTTACTGAATTTATTTCTAGCAGAGACTAAGAAAGAAGGTTTCAATGATGTTGGATTTCTTCTTTTTCATCACTCAGAAATGCTATTATATCTTCTCCAGAACTTTCTTGGTTCTTCTGCCTGTGCTATTCACAGTTATAGGCTTCATTTTTTGTAAGCTAGATATTACATGGTCAAGGTTTGATCTCCTGGTTAAACCTGTCATTTCACCACACAGATGAACACTTTTTTTTAGCTCAGAACTATCCTGTACTCCTTCCTCTATTCAGAGTTTTTACCATAAAGACAATCACATTGCCTGTTCATTTGGATTTTTCAGTAATGAGCTGAAAAAGTCAGGAGCTCCAGCTCTAGGGCTGTTAGTACTTTCTTTTAATGAAGATATTCCTGCATTAATCTCAGAAGGGTATTTCCATTCCTCAGCTTCTCCTGTTGATTTATTTATCATTGCAAAATTTCCAGGTTCATAAAAAAACAGCATACCTGCTAAAATAGAGCAAGTCCACAGGACACCTTTCATTAGTGAAATGGTGTTCAGGAAGACTCTGCAAATTTAATACATAGCCTGAACTAGTGATATCTAGAAGGTGAATGAGCCATTGGTGATTGTAATAAAGGAGTAATATTTTACATTAGACATGGTGTTTTGTTACTGAGACTACACCTATAATGCAAATTATGCATGAATGAGTAACTTTTAAAGGATACATATTTTAAAATAAAACTCAGTTTCACACACACTGGTACTTAAAAACATACCATGTTTGAAGCATATGAATATAAACTGTGATCATAAAAATGATGAAATGAAAGTGTGTGAAAAACTTTATTTAAAAACATTTGTACTCATAAAATATACACACTAGTCTCAAGGACCATCATAGCATCTGAATCTGGAATGTGAACAACTGAAACACCTGTGGGGTCAATACTCTTCCAAGTGCATTGAATTCACAATATGGAGAAGATTTAGAAACAAAACCTAAAATAAATAAGTAAGTAAGTAAATAAATAACTAAATACATTTTTAAGGACGTACACTCCTACAGTTCAACAGAGTTTTTAAATTCTCTGGAAATTTTCTTACATGAATAAGCAAAACATGTTCCCTTATTTTGATTAGACATTTATTCTGCAGGTCCTGAAAATTTGAAACAATACTTGATTAAGAAATAGACTTTTTTTCTTAATCTGGGGACTGCCTCTATCATTGTAGATTTTTGCCTTCTTTTCTTTTATGAGCTATCCTGAGAAGTGGAATTCTTTCAAACACCGAATTAATAAAAATATGTATTTCTTAATCTTTACGTAATAAAGTAAAAGAATTCTGTTCACAAGAAATTACTGGCAATATGTTGCCTTTGTAGCAATTTTTCTAGAATCAATCTGAATTCTTACTTGCAGCAATAAACATGGTTTATTTTTCAAAATAAGGTAATTTTTTGGTAAAAGTAAAATACCGTTTAAGCACTATAGTCAGGGGTGCAACTCAAAGTTTTCATATCATCATCAACATTGCACTTAAGTTTTTCAATAAAAATGGGCTTGACACAAAGTTTATAGAAGCATATAATGAATAAATTTGGAAAAGACCCCTGAAGATCATGTAGTTGAAACTCCTGCTCTAAGCAGGGCTAACTTTAAAGTTGGTCAGGTTGCTCAGGACCTTGTCTAATTTAGTTTTTAATATGCTGAAGGATGGAGATTTCAGAAGCCTATTAGTCCCTTCCAACCTCAACAATCCTATGATTCTGTAAAATTCAATAAACGCAGATATTTTTAATGAAAGTCAAGTGATTCATTCTATTTTGGGCATTTAGTCTATTTATCATATTTTGGAGAGTTCTTTTCCGCTCTTTTCAAATTGTTGGCACTACAGACTTGTGAATGGCTTTTATATTTGGCTATCTACATTCATAAGTGAACTAAAGTATCTATATAGCTATCTATATTTATTACTGAATTTTTAATTACTTTTTTTTTTCTATTTATTAGTGACTTACAGAGATTGTTTCTTTGTCTCTAAGGAAGATTTTTCCTGGAGAATAAAAAGGAGAATGAAGATTTCACCTTCTAGAAGAGAAAGAATGTGAAATATTCCTCAAGCCTTTCAGTCCAACAGAAATCATCCTAAGGAGAGATTCAGAGACCTGTGCATATGTATTTTAGGTTTAATGATAGGAAGAAAAAAAACTTTCTTTTTAAGTCACTTACTGGAAACAAGTACTTTGTCTTTTTCTCCATCTTACAATCATAAAATAATTCAGGTTGGAAGGGCCCTGAAGTGGTCGTCTAGTCTTCATTTATGTAGTATTTTCATTGAACCATAACAGTTTCATGACAAGGCATTGTTGCTCTTACAGAGTAATTTTTGATGTTTTGGACAAGAAAGATCAGCTTTCTCAGCTTTCTCTCTAGTAAGCTCAAGAAAGGTTTGTAGATTGTTAAAGACTATTCATGTACAAAACGCTGTCAGTCAGTAGTCTGCTGAGAGCACTAGCCACAGCTGATAGACAGACATGACTGTTGCAGGCTGTGGACAAGAAACAATATGGTTCTTCATTTACTTCAGAATTTTCATTTAATTGTAAAACATGGCTTTGTAAAATAAGGAAAGTGTAGGCCTAATGTATTCTGGCATGCTGCTGAAAACAGCAGCATGAGAACTGTTGAAGCAAATGAAAAAAAAAAATTACAAGAGTCAGGATCACTAACAACTTTTTCTTTTTTGTCTGAATTGCTGAAACAACTTATTCTTTTTCAAGCAACTGCTGTCGTAAAAAGTATTACTTATTAAAAAGGAAGTTTCTCATCTCAAGCTGATCTCTGCCAAAAGTTTCAATTAATATATTCTGGTATCATGTTACTAATCTAAAATGGCTATATACACAGAGCCATGTTTCCACTGGTAAAATGAAAGGACCAGATGTTGCTGTCATGTTGTTATTTCATTTAATTTGCTTTGGTTCCCATTTGAAATGGGAGGACACAATGTAACAAGCTTTACTCAGAGAGAAAAATATTTTGGAGACTTGATCTCCCAAAAAATCAGATCTTAAAGAATAATCTTCAGCAACGAGGAACATTTATTTAAAATCCCCTTTGGCTTCTTTACACACATTGTGTATTATAACAAAATTAGAATACTGATAAACTGTTAGACCCAATTTTACATCATCATCAGCATACCCAATCACAATAGATGACCTTATAAAAAACAATAAGAGGGGCTGATTTTTGTATTGTGAAAGAACAGCTTCTACCTAGGAAGAGATCAGATTTATGTTGAATCAAATCACAAATAAAGGTACTAATACCTTTGCTGACATAATTGTCTAGTTCTAATAGACTTGTAGTGATGGGCAGGATGTCCATTCTGGTAAGGTTTTGGTGAGTGTTGGGGAAGTAAAACTCCTAGTGCCTTTCTATTGTCCACCAAGTGTCACAGAAATAAGAGCTCTGCCCTTTGTGGTTTGCCTTGAGAACATTAAATATGCATGATTTATGCTTTGAATAAAACCTCTTAAAAATACTACAATACCATATTATCCAACATGTTTGTTACAATATTAAAAATAAAACTATTAAAATTATTAAAAAGCAACCAACACAGGAAATCACAGATAAGAAAGAAGAGAAAATACATTCTCAAGAGCACCACCATGTGATCTTGCTGTCTTGAGGCAGAGACAATCTACACACAAAAAACAGGCCATGAAGATGGTGGTATACAGTTGTATGTTGAAATGCACAGACAAGTTAAGAAGCAAAATTTGTCAACAAGTCACATGGAATCTCTGTTGACTAGAAGTCCAGACCTAGATGACAAAAAAACAACTTTGAGTTTATATTACTGTCTCCCTGACCACAAAGGCAACAATGACAGTGACATGCAGAAGAGATCAGAGATGCTTTGACATTAGGACATTCAACAGAAATGGTAGACTTCACTTACCTAATTTAAAC
>NW_010323661.1:1455-9436 GCF_000700745.2 Antrostomus carolinensis | reverse complement strand
GTCCATGTCTCCAGCAAAGATGTTGAACAGTACTGGCCCCAATGCCAACCCTTGAGGGCCAGCACTTGTCACTGGTCTCCACTCGGACATTGAGCTGTTGACCACAGCTCTTTGAGTGTGACCATCCAGCCAATTCCTTATCCACAGAGTGGTCCATCCATCAAACCCATGTGTCTCCAACTTAGAGACAAGGATGTCATGCAGGACAGTGTCAAACGCCTTGCACAAGTCCAGGTAGATGACATCAGTTGCTTTAGCCTTATCCACCAACATTGTGACACCATCATAAAAGGCCACCAGATTGGTCAGGCATGATTTGCCCTTGATGAAGCCATGCTGGTTGTCACCAGTCACCTTCTCATGATTTAATTTAATTGATTCCAGTGCAGAGTTATGCTTTTCTTACTATATAATCAGTTATTTGCAAAAGACCACCAGTTTACCCTAGTGTACTTTTTAAAGTCTTTACTTCTCAGGGAGGTAGAAGGAAGGAAAAAATTACTATCAGTTTTTTTGGTACAACAGAATATTTTTCTGTTTCTGACCTTTTTCCTGTGCTAGCTGTCAAAAGACAAGTTTTAGCAAGTCTAACATCATTAGCTTCCTAATATCAGGTCCTACTTTGTGTTCAGATTCCATGGGATTTTTGTGGATTGGTGAGTAAGGCCAAGTTGACCACTAGACCTGGGTCATACGGATCAAAGCACAGAATTTCTGCCTCATCTCAAGGCAAACAATTGTTTAACCTGCTGCATGCTGGAAGTATGTCTCCTGTGCTCCTGTTTGATGGGAATGGGAGGAGGGAAGGGAACCCTCAAAGAAATGTGGCTTTAGGGAAGCCTGAACCTGTGTTTTTCCAGCAGCTGAGGCTGCTGGTGAACTTACCCCCCTCTATCCATAGCTTATTGATGTGAAGGCTCCTGACCTGTTCTGCCCCCTGAAATGCTGCTGTAAGTCCTGCCTATGGCATTTGTCTCTGTTTAACTAAAGCTAACAAAGACCCACAGACTAAGCTGTGTGAGCTTACTTTTACTGAAAGTGGTCAGAGCCCAAGAGCAGAAGTACTCAAGCCCATTATCCTGCCTCTAGCAGTGGTGCATACAAGATACATACAGAATTCACCTCTGCCTTATACTCCTGGCACATCCAATGAGCTTTTGGCAGCCAGCATTTGATAGACTTCCAGAACTAGAAATTGTATTTTCACCATTGTGTTTAGTGACCCGGGATGAACCTTTCTTCTTTGCATTTGTTCTTTTGTAATTTGAACATCCTCGTGATTTGGGCCAATGAGTTCCACAGTCCAATTTTGCATTGTGACAAGTTATATATATATACACACTTTCTTTTGTTAGTTTTTAATCTGCTGTGTCATAGTCATGTTGGTGTCCTGTACTTTCTTAGGAGAAATAATGGATAACCATTTCCTGTAGACTTTCTCCTTTTCATTCACAGTCATACAGATCTCTGTAATGTTCCCCCTTGGTTGTCTCTTCCAGTCTGAAGGCTGCTGATTTGTCTGGTCGTTCTTGTACAGAAACCATTCCATGCCAGTGACTGTCTCTGTCTCTCTCTGCTTTATATCTTTTCTAGTTCTTCGTTTGAGGTGGAGTGACCAGAATGGATAACCAGATTTAAAATGAGGATGCATCATTTATACAATGGTGTAATGATGTTTTCTGTTTTCTCCATTCCTTCATAATTACTCCTAGGTTTCTCTTTGCCTTTTTGACTGATACGGAGCCAACTGCTCACAGAGAGTTATCTGCAGTGACTGCAAGGTCTCTGTCCTGGGTGGAACAGAGCTAATTTAGAACCTATTGTTGTGTATGTATAGTTAGGGATGTGTATCCCTGTGAGCACCACTTTACATTATATCAACATTGAATACCATTTGCCTTTTATTTGCACTCAGAATTTGCAGTTCTTTGCAGCTGGTTTTACTTTTTACTCTTTTTTTTCCTTTTTTTTTTCTTTTGTCAATAAACTTTTTCACATCACTATTCATTCCCTTATCCAGATCACTTTACAAACAGCACAGCACAGATCCTTGTGGGACCCTGCCGGTAACTTTCCTCCATTGTGAAAAATGGCTCTGTATTTACATTTAATTTCCTGTCTTTTAATGAATTATGGAAAGTTGAGTAGGACTTCCCCTCTTAATTCTTGCCATCTCAGCTTCTGCCAGAGCTTTGATTTGGGACCTTCTCAAAAGGTTTTTGGAAATCTAGATTCACACCAAGCCAAATCCCTGTTTCCTATGCGCTTCCTAACTCTTCCAGTGACCTCTAAGAGGTTTGGGAGGCAGGACTTCACGCAACAAAAGGCAAGTTTGATTCTTCACGGATGTATCTCACATATGGATGGATATGTTCTAATCAGTATTTATAGCCTCAGTGAATGTACCAGCTGTAGCAGTGGAGTTGTGCAATTCCCCAGGCCCTTGCCTTGGGGGAGATTCCGCTTGGTGCTTTTGCCAGCATGTATAAGGGGCAGCAAGTGTGGCCATGTAGAATGGCGTGGCAAGCAGCTGGGAACCATCCACTTCTTCAGCCGCTGCAGTTTTGGGCAGTAAACCAAGTCCTGGGAAAGCCCTTTCCCCTCAGCTATTTAATCTGTGTGAAACACTGCTATTCCATGGTTGTTTTTTTCCACTCTCTGCTTTTAATCCTAAAAACAAAAAGCTTTGGGGGTTTGAAGAGGCGAGCCTCTCTGCAGCCAGATACACGTTCTCATTTCCTTCGCTCCCCATTTATGCATGTGTAGAGGCTATTTTGAGATGATGCACAATGGAGAGTATATTGTATTCTTATTTTAGTGTCAAAAACTAACCATAGCTGCTTCAAGGTCAGAAAGTTAAACCTCCTTTCAGATACCATGTGAGTTTTATTTCCTTCACCTCCATTTTCTCCTGCATTTCATTGACAAAACATCACAGTTTGTTTTCAAACTGCAGTTCCCGAAGTATGTTACGATTCTTGCATTTAGAAATGGTCTCTCGTATATAAATGTCATGACTTGTGTCAATACTGTAATGTGGCATCAAAAATCAGATAATAAAGAAATTTGAGTTCTTTAAGTGCTTTATTCCTCAAAATAAGACACTTATTAAAGTGGAATTTATGGGGCAGTCAGACTGTTCAAGAAAATAACCATAAAGATTTTACTGCATGAAGATGATTCTCATTCTCTGCTTTGCATGGTTTACTGTGAAAAGAAAGGTCAGAACCTTAGAATGAGATTGTCTGTGCAGTCCAGAGAAGTTCTTGGGAAGGTCTGTTCTTGCTGACTCACAATACAAAAAATTCAGCATTTAATGAAAAAAGAAATTGAACATACAAAGGCAATATCAGGACAATAATTCTTTCATTGAGTGCTGCTTTGGACTGTGGAGCTCATTGGCACATGGAAGTCTTCAAAAATGTATTGAGAGTCCAGAGAGACAATGGAGCACGAGCAGCCAGTAGTGTTGAGAATTTTAGAAGAGAT
Source organism: Antrostomus carolinensis (assembly GCF_000700745.2). Classification (NCBI taxonomy): domain Eukaryota; kingdom Metazoa; phylum Chordata; class Aves; order Caprimulgiformes; family Caprimulgidae; genus Antrostomus; species Antrostomus carolinensis. Next base: position 5,947 of record NW_010323661.1, on the reverse strand, counting down.
ATTCCTCTGTATCAGAGCTTAAGGTCAGCCCAAAATACTAAAAATCAGAATGAAGGCTTGGAGAGGGGAGTTGGAGTGATAAAATGCTAAAATAAGTATAGACAAGGAATATGAACCAGTTTGTTCATATCACATTAGATAAGGTGAAGAAATAGCTTCTCATAAACACCATGCTTCTGCAGTGTTTATGCCTCCTAGAAATACAGATGTCAGTCAGTTGGTACTGAGAAGGAAAATAACGAGGTACGTGAATACCCACATGTTCTCTCTAAGCCAGAGCCAGCTTTTCAGGACAAAACATTGAGAGATACACATATACAATGTGCTGCTTAGCTGTTATAACTCTGGCTCATTCTCCTAAGGCTATTTTCAATGAGGAGATCCTGGCCTTCTTTCCAGTTAGAGGAGTGCAGCATCTCCCCTTCACACCCATGAGGGGAGAAGAGGACTGCAATCTACCTACAATTGAAATCACTGCAAGCTTTGCTTACTTGCTTTACTGTGTGTTTCTAATCAGGAAGGACATTTGTCATCTCTCAGGCAGAAGTCAAGACTTGAATCGCATTAATTCTGAACAGTCTGAAATCTGAAAACAAATAAGAACTGTGTAAACTTCACAGATGTTTTGATCACTCTTATTTGTGCATGTTTGTGCAAAAGGTACAAACTCACAGGAAGCGAGAAAATAAAGTATCTGGGGTTCCCCACCTCACACCACAGGTGTGTGTTTTTTCATCACAGCAGCTTGAGCTTAGAGAGGAGGAGGATTTTGGCCTAAACACCAAATTTTCTTGCCATTGCTAAAGAGGCTGTCGGAGTAGATCTCTCTGCATCCTGTGAGCCAATTCAGGAGTCCACTGTTGGTCCCTCACAGCTTTGTTCTTGCGGTGTTTCATGCTGAAAGCCTTTGATACAGCTACCAATATAGCTGCAGTGTATTAAGGAACATTTAACAGAGGAGAAATTTTACCAGCTCATTCTGTGTCACCTCCGTAGGACTGAAACATGTACCCTCACTTTCCTCCCAGTTCCTTTTCACGTTGCATCACACTTTCTCCATGTGAATGATACCATTGCCTCCTGCTCTTGTAATGGTGGAGGTAAGCAGAGCATAGTCTATTACTTTAATGAATTGTCATTGCGGTGCAATGCAGGTTCTGGGTTGACCAATGTTAAAACAGAAGAGATATCTGAAGTGAAGATGGATGCGGAGTTCCGGCATGACTCAGGATACGAAGTTCATCATCAAAAGCTGGTGAGTGAATGAACAGTGCTTTCCACGTGTGTGTTTTGAGTTGCTTTTTCAATCTTGAACTAGTGGGTCAATTATGGCCCTGTTTCCCCTGAGTGATGTGGATGCTGAAAGTGCCAACAGGAAGTTTTCACAGGAACAGATTATGATTTTTCTGGCCTTAATTTTAATTGTGCTTGACCATATCTGTGTGTTTTGTTCTTTAAGGTATATTAAATGATTAACAGGTGAAGAGCAGGTAGGAGCAAAATATTGTTCCCCATTTGAACTATGCTTCCTATGAACAAAAAAGTAACAATCAAAAGCAATGTAAATAAGAACAAGCATCTTCTAAAAGCTTTTTTCAGTCCCTTAGTAGGTAGTGAAGAACCCATACAGCAGTGTTGACTATAAACCTTTTCTGATTCCTCTTTTGTAAAGGTATATTACACAAAGAGATTTAAGTTCCATGACTTTCAATATCCTGATGTTAAACTTGAAAGCTTTTCTTTCTTAATATGTTCTTAAAGCTAAGTAGTGCTGAAAATTAAAATTAACATGGGACTCAAATTTGCATTTGAACTAAGCAATCACTGTGTGAAGATACTCTGCCATCTCTTTGATGCTGAGAACTGAGAATTCCCAGTTTGATGAGCTGATCCAAAATGCATTAGCACTAATTAGTGAAATTCTGATGTGCTTAGCTCAGATGGGTTAAACATCCTGATGGAGTAAACTCGTGCAGTTTACTGAAGGGAAGGAACTTGCAGGAATGTGTTTTAGATATGTTGATGTAGTTATTGGTCCTGTGTCACCAGGATGGTGTCAAACTTCCCAGCTGGTTTGATACCATCCTGAGGAGTTTGGTGCTGGAAACTACGCTTACCTTGGTGGCTGATAGGGAATGCATTACAATCCCCCCACTTGAGTAATCAGTGTGATGCATAAAATGGGACCTTTCCAGCTTTTTAAAGTGTTTTATGCCATACTTCTTACTGATAGGTACAACCATTTTTAAATAAACACAGTCATTTTTAAATAAAAATGATTAAGCTGTCCTCTCGGTTATCTGTTCGAGACCAGACAAGGAGTCCAGTATGGCTGAGAAGGTATTGGACTGAGGCCTTACGGGGCATTGCTCTTTACCACATGCAATCTCCTAGCTGATGCCTTTCTCTGTTAGCTTTAATTCAAAAGCAGTAAGCAAAAAATACTTTAATCTGTGTTTTCCTTCTCCTGCGCCCTGGTAGGATTTACTGAAACAGTCTCCTTAAGATAATGCTTTGAATTCATCTGCACATTGTATTTTACACACAAACTTCTGCATTGAGCTGAAATTGCAGTTATTTTCTCCTTTATGAGTGTTCACATTTTAACTGTGCATTAAGTTGATTTTCATGGCTCAGAGTGCTTAAGGCCTTCCTCTGTTGCACATGTGTATTAGCTGGGGCATTTCACAATGCTCCAGAATAGTATGGTAACAGAATTTCAGTCCTGGGCAGGTGACATTGACAGAAGAAATTACTTCACATCAGCTTATGCCAACACAGTCCATTGTGTGTACTTTCCACTGAATTCTTAACTTTAAACACATTTCTTGCTTATGACTAGGAACAATATAAATATTTATACTACATGCTTTAATCCCTCTCTGAGGAAGACTGTGTTTCTTAAAGAATGCAAATGTTATACAGCTCATTATAATTCTCAGCTGGTTTCCTGCTTCCCTCTGCATTTTTGTTAAATACTTGTCAAAGTATTTAGTCTTTCAGAGTGAGGTAGTCTTACAGTTCTGTGAAAGTAATTTATACTCTAATCCTTTCTGCTCATTTTGGCTAGAAATAATAATAATAAAAGCCTGCTAACACAAGCAGATGAAAAGTTTGTAAAGTATGCATAGATGTAAAATAATCCTGCATACTCCTAAAATACAGAGCAGGACAGTGAAAACAATCACCCACTTTTCATATCTGCTCCTGTTGCTAAAAGCCAGTCTTACTAAATGCATAGGAAAGCATCTTGCTGTCCACTGATTTGCCTTACCAGTGCACATAATTCAAGTGGAACTTCTCTGGTTTTTGTGTCATTTCATTTAGGTCTCACCTGAGTATGGTCATCATCCAGGTATAGCCCATTCTCCCTTTACCGTGCAAAATCTTGATGCATCCCTTGATGGTCACTTGAATCAGCATGCTTGTGGTTTTTGGACTTTTTGATGTAAGAATTTTCTCCCAACTGGTTGTGTGCAACTTTCACTGTTGTCCTACAGATCTTCACTGCTCCTTTATCAAAGAAATGCATCAGACATGGTCCAAACAAGCAATACAGATGTAGATTTATGAACACTTTCATGATTAACATGAAAAATGAAATCTGTATGCTTCCTCATTACTTCTCTACAAGCTTATCAGACATTTTGCAATTAGCTTGACTTCCTTACTGAAGGAAAAAAAACAGCTACTATAAGACCCATGTGAAGCAGAGACATGGAGGTGAGTCTTCCCCTTAGCAACAGTACTGCTATACCACAGGCAATACAGATTTCCCAAATTGCTCTGCTTCAACTATGAGAGCTTTGTGGTACAGCAATCTAGCTTTGAATAATTAGGGTGACATTTAATGCTGCTTAATTACTGATACTTTATATTGCTGTGGCAGCTGGACAGGATAGCCAAATACTCTGAACTTTTTATTAGCCACCTTCCTTTATTTTTCTTTTGTAGGTGTTCTTTGCTGAAGATGTGGGTTCAAATAAAGGTGCCATCATTGGACTAATGGTGGGAGGTGTTGTCATAGCAACAGTGATTGTCATTACTTTGGTCATGCTGAAGAAGAAGCAGTACACATCTATTCATCATGGGGTTGTGGAGGTAAGAAAATACTACCAAGCACAGTTGGTGTCACATGTACAACATGGTCAATACACTGCTCTATAAATATATTTACAAATGAAGAAACCATGGTTTTGGCTAGTCTAATGTTCAGAGTTGTAGTGGTTGTATCTGGCAGAGTGGAATCAAATTGTGTTATTTTGTAAATGCAGACACAATGTAAACCATGTTGAATAGGATGTAAAACCACAAGAAAATCTTCTGCAACTATCCCAGACCAATCCTGTCATAATGTGAAAGTTCATTTTATAGGAAATTTAACAGTAGCCAATGAGCAGATACTGCACAAGAAGGAAAATCTGGTTTTACTGTTGTTGGGAATGTACATACACAGATCTCTTTATTTAGGTTGCAAATAAACATTTGAGGC
>NW_010323661.1:0-1408 GCF_000700745.2 Antrostomus carolinensis | reverse complement strand
CAGATACTTACTACTTTTTGTTCTCTAAAGAAGTTTTTCTTTTGCCACCAACAGCTTTTGATTTATGGCTAATCTGAAACTTGCAGATTTGAGAAACAAATAATATATAAGACTCTTCCATGGGATTTTCAAGATGGAAACCTTTGTATTTTCCCAGTCTACCAAGTAAATTTGTGGTCAGTTTACATTAACTTAAAAGGCTTCATCTGTTGCTTAGATAAAGAAAAGTTCTCTGTAAGCAGAAAGATTTAATTATAAGAACTGGAAGAAGGTTCATGTAACCTTTTTTCCTTTTGTGTATTGATACCTAGTTTGCTGTGATAGTGCATGGCTTGCACATAGTACTTATGTTAGCCAGCACTTGAAACACTTACATGTTTTTGCCTTCCGAAACTGGTATTTTAAGTTTTTGTTTGAAATTAAGTCTTATTCAAGTCCACAGTTATGTTGATTTCACCTTGAGGCAAATGGACCTTGCTTTGGTCTTGATGGAGACAGACGTGCTTCCTGATGCATGTATTTCACCATGTCAGACAATGAAGGTTCTTAAAAATATTTGAGTAAGCCTTTTTCTTAAGCCCATGCTTGTGTGTCCCTATATCTGTGCTGTAGTTGTCCATGTGGTTTGAAACCTTCCAAAGAGACATGGTGAGAAGAGCACCAGTCATTTGGGGTGAGATGTGAGCAGACAGCAAGCTGTGCAGAATTTGGACAGAGAGGCAGAAAATAGCAAGCAAAAATCTCAGTTTTAACTTTCTGTATGAAAGCTTCCAGCCCACTTCGTAAAAAATTAAACAAGTTTTAGTTTTAAACCACCTAGGTGATAGCTGCTGCCAACAATTGTGTAACCTGAGACCCTCCTTTGCTCGAATTTAGCAACAACAGAATAGGTCAGGAAGCTTGCTAGCCCAAAGCCCCAGATCAGACACTGAATGTGGGTGTACCATTATTGCAGGATCACCTTAAAATTTCAGATGGGTTTCACCTGATGGAATGATGTGGCAAAAGTAGTCCTGGATTCTGACAAGCTTTCTTCAGTGACAGTGAACTTGGAAATGTTGGACTAGAAATAACATGCACAAGCTGAACAAGTAATTCATGTCAAAATGACAACATCACTTGGCGAATAAAAAATTTTACAGATAAAACCATAAAGCTATAGCACGCGGATCTACCGTGAATATTAGTCAATTTATAGTACCACAGTATAGACGGTGTCACCTTGTAGATTTGCTGCATTGTGGTTGGCATTGGCAGGCAGGATTCCTTATTCTGCCAGACTTGCTCTGTGGTCTTGACAGACTGCATAGCCTCACTGTCTGAGCTTCTCGCTTGCAAGAAAGGCATAACATCTATTTTTGTCCTAAGTTGGTGAAAATTTTGTAACACTTACTTTGGAAAAAAAAAA
>NW_010323660.1:0-13049 GCF_000700745.2 Antrostomus carolinensis | reverse complement strand
GTGGGTCCCTTCCAACCCACAACGTTCAATGATTCCATGATTCTAAGGTTTGGGGTTTTTTCAGTAAGAAAGTTGTGTCTTTGCAGAACGTTAGCTCATACAGTTTGTAAAACTGAATATCAGTAAATCTTTGTGAGACTGGGTCTTCAAACACAATAGAGCCTGATTGCAAGGTCGAAGGAGTTTGAATTGCCCAATGCACTGAGCTGTTGGAGAAGGATCACTGAAATCTACTGATGTGAGTGACATTATTCTCTCATGGGGAAGTCCATTTATTATCCATAACTGAAGAAAACCAACATAGCGTGTGATGTGGCCATATTTTCACATTTCATGGAATAAACTGGGATGCTGATGGAGAGAAGCAAAATTCTGAGTCCAGCAGTTTTTGCCAAGTTGTGTTGATTGTCCTGGGCTGGCCACCTTAAAGGCACATCTTGTGAAGGAACATATTCTGCCAGGATTTATCCCTGTATTTTTAATTTATTTTAATGAAAGTTAAAATTCATTCAACAGCATTTCCTTTCATCAATATCTGAATTCTTTAAACTTTAGCACCTCAGATTAGATACCCAAGTGAAGCAACATCACTACAAGCTCTGGATGATTTGCATCTTTCTAAATTAAGGAACTCAAATTTAAAGTTGTTTAACATGAGATTTCTTCCTTATGAGTGAAAGCACCACTCCTGAGAGGAACCTCCATGCCCAGTCCTTTACAGAAGACAGCAACCACTGTCTGTATCTTAAGAGAAGCAAAAGGACCATCCTGGTGTGTCCCATAACACAGCTGGTGACATTTCCCCAAGGACACGCTGTGGTTGGGACACAGGGATTCTCCTACAAGGACGGGCAGTTGTGACTCTCTCAGGGTAATTTTCAGTGATGGAGCATTTTCTCTGTTGCAGATTTTACAGTTCCTGTTGTTAATTGTCCTCATCATTGGAAATGCGCTGCATGGACTTGGGTCTTCCTTCCTGCTTGGAGCCTCCACACTTTGCATCTTACTGGCTATTTAAATACTCATTTGCAAAATTGCCTCCTGTCACTAATAGTCCTGTGATTAGACGTGCCTAGACTTAGAGCTGAGTCCTTTCCTTCCCTCCTCTCTCTTAGGTTAACAACCTGGGAGAGTTTTCTAGAAGTGTGTCACAGTTACGGTTGTCTTTCCAAAACCTTTTCCATTTTCCAACATTCTTACCGGAGGCAGAACCCAACATTTTCCACAGTACTTCAGTAACCATCTCAGATAGTCCACATAAATTGGTAAAACCAGTTTTTGACTTTTACTTAATACCTTTTTTCTCCACCATTTTTTTTTTCTCTATGCACAGAATCACTTTGGACCACTGTTTTCCAAAAGACAGGATGGAAAGTGAAGATGTTCCCACATCTGAGGCTCTTGGCTTCCTGCCTTTCCACTCAGCTGAATTAAAAAGAATATTTTCAAGTCTTTTGAATGCCACATTTTGTGTAATTTTTAATTGGAGATTGCCTTATGTAAAGATTATTTTCAGAAAAAAGTTAGGAATGCAATTAAATATATTCAAATAAAAATTCTGTGCCAGGCCCTGAGGTCCTTTAATTTATTAATGTAACACTGCTCCACCACTGTATGTCATCGAACAGCCCTTTGTTGAAACAATTACTTTTTAATAATGAGCACCTTCTGGCCTTTCATGAGCTTCCACTTCAGTGGGAATTGCAAATGCCCTCCTCCCAAGGCTGAGCTTGGCCCTGAGTATATGGGACACAAACAAAAACCAAATGTGCCTTCCTAAGCATGAGGAAAGAACTCAAAAGAAATCAAAGTCTTCTTCATTTGGCAGAATCACTTCAGTGAAGGACTTTTTATTAGCAAGATGAATTTGCCTTTTTTTTCTCCTCTTCTTTTAAAACAAAATGCTTGGAAGAATTACCAAAACCCTTTGTTATACATTGTTTAATTTATTTACTTTCTTAAATGAAGATATGTAGCTGGAACAAACAAAGTGACATGCAAAGCTTTAGTTTTAATAGATTCCTGCCAAAATACTATTGTTAAAAATAAGAAAGCTTTCCAGGTGGACACTGCGGGGATGTAGAGACAATAACACAGTCCATAAGGCAGCTTTTTCCCTTTGCCAACCGTTGTGGTAAACATTTTCTAATCAGTGAACAAGCCTATATGAGCATCTCTACTGCTGTAAAAATGATCCTTGGTGGGTGATTCTGTCAAAAGTTTATTATCAAGTTCCTGCCTACATTAGAGTTGATGACAGTTATTGAGGTTTCTGTAAGTATCTCCTATGTCCTGGGATATATTCTCCTGCGCACCATTTCCATTTGGATTTTTCCTGATACCAAGTTGAGAAAGAAAATGCATGAAATGATAGCTTACATAAATTGCGTGAAGGGTTTACTCAAATCACTCGGTAGCATCTTTTATTTTTCAGGGACTGAAAATGGCTGGATGGGAGGTTATTACTTGTTTTTTTTTATTAAATCGACACACGTTTAGGAGCGCTGCTTGTCATTCGAGTGTGTGTATGGAATTAGTGGAAAGAGCTGCTCCAAAATGTGGAAATGCTGTATTGCCTCTACTTACCACACCAGTATTCACATCCATTAAGAAAACTCATCATATGTCCTTATGGGCTACCTATATCAGCTCTGGAGAATGTGTATTCCAGGAACAATAGCAAGTTACACCAGATAAGAGCCCAGAGAGTGTTTTTGAGCAGCAATAACAAACTCTGTAGGCAATGACCACCCTACACCACGCTAACCTGTCCTACCTTCCACCAGCCCTTCGTCTGCACCCATCACAGGCGGCTCTGAGGAGATGTGGACATCCCACATCTCTTGAGATTCTATCGCATTGTGGGTTTGGTGCACACAGGTCAGGGGTTTGCTCAAGCTCATGACACTCAAGCCAACAGGAAAAAGCAGGTCCTAAGCACGAAGGTGCAGTGTGATGGGCAAGGGCTGGGGTGGAGGTATGAGGATGATGACCTCCACGGAGTCAAGTGCCAGCATCTTCTCTTTCTTCCCCCATCTCTGCAATCCTCTGACAGCATCTGACAGCTCCTCCTTGCTGCTTGGGGCTCCTCTGGGAGCTTGTGCCATCACTCCTGGGATATTTTCCCTTGTTTCAAGGGCCACTGGACTGTACCAAGGTTGGCCCTCGGCTGAGATGGTGTGTTTGTTAATTCAGATAAATGCTGCCTATCTCTCAGGGGTGTGAGGAGGATGCGGGCTTGTCTGCACATACACTGCATCACAACATTAATGATTTCAGCAACAGCAACACTGAAATTAGTTAAATTCTGTTCTGATCTGGCACCTCTGACCTGTTAAAATAACTGTTGAAAATGCTGCATCCAAATGAGGACACTGCTGCTGTCGTTGCCTCTGGCCATTATTGGCACAAAGAAAAAGTGACATTTCGCGCTCTTCAGCTGAGGCTGTGTTTTCAGGGAATGGCAGGCTTGTTCTCCTACTTAAAAAAGAATCTGCCAGCTTGTCTACTATTCTACATGCCCACTTAATCTAAGGGGCACTCTCCAAGGACCAACAGCATCCTGGCCTGGATCAACACCAGTGTGGCCAGTAGGACCAGGGACGTACTCTTCCCCCTGCACTGGGCACTGGTGAGGCTGCAGCTTGAGTGCTGGGTTCAGTGTTGGGCCCCTGACTCCAAGAAGGACATGGAGGTGCTGGAGCGTGTCCAGAGAAGGACAACGGAGCTGGGGAAGGGTCTGGAGCACAAGTGTGCTGAGTTCCCTTGTGGCTGAGGGAACTGGGGGTGTTGAGCCTGGAGAAAAGGAGGCTGAGGGGAGACCTTGTGGCTCTGTGCAAGTCCCTTGGAGGAGGGTGGAGAGAGGTGGGGGTGGGTCTGTTCAACCAAGGCCCAAGGGACAGGACAAGAGGAAATGGGCTCCAGTTGTGGCCAGGGCAGTTGAGATGGGATGTGAGGAAGAATTTCTTTGCTGAAAGGGTTCTGAGGCATTGGAAGGGGTTGCCCAGGGCAGTGGTGGAGTCCCTATCCCTGGAGGGATTGAAGAGTCGTGTAGACATAGTGCTGAGGGACATGGGTTAGTTGGGGACTTGTCAGTGTTGGGTTCATGGTTGGACTCCATGAGCTTAAAAGGCTTTTCCAGTCCAGGCAATCTGGGATTCTGTGATAGCATGAAGCTCAGGGACTTGTTGACCCACTGTCTGTGGATGCTGTGGTCCATGGCCACAGCACTCTGCTTGATTTGTCATCCAACCCAGTAGGAACCATGTGCCATGGAAGCCGTTCTTCCACATCAGGGCTGCTAAGCTTCGTGGGTACGTTCTGAGCTGGTGCTTTAACCAGGCTGGTTTCTTAGCTCTGACAAAGAAGGAAATTCCCAAGCACAGATGTAGTGGATAGGCTTGTATGTGCTGACATCCGTGTCAAAGGTACTGGAGAAGATTATGATGACAAGTAACAGCATCCCCCTAGTACTGTCATTTCACTAAGGACTTCCAAGGGCCGCGGATGCAGGAGCTAGAGGCATGGCTGGGTCAGCCACAGGAAAGCTGAGCAGAAGATTGTTATTCCCCTGCGAGGTTGGAAAAAAGAAAAGAGAAAGTGTGGTTTGGGTTTGAAAAACTAAATAGAAATACTTTATAGCTGAGATTCTGGCAGAGTTACAAGTTCTGCTGCTTGAGGTGTTAAAAGCATTTGAAGTGGGTCTCTGATAGAAAAGCACAGAAACCTTGGAAGGGAATCGGGAACTCATGTCACGATAGAGAGAAAAAGTAAAAAAAACTGTCAGGACTTAAGTGAACAAAAGAAGAGAGGAACACTAACGAATAAACCTGTCTCACTGCTCAATGTGTGCTCTTCTTTTCTAATTTCTTAAGGCTAAACATTTTACAAAGTCCTTCAAAATTTCTGTAATCTTTACAGTTCCAGCCTCTTCTCAGACAATTTACCTCAAGAGACGAGGACAAGGAGTTGTACTGATTTCCCTCTAACTTGCTATCAATAGCTCAAGTTTTCGCAATTAACTAATTATATAGAAAATTAACCTACTCACCTGAAAAGAGCAGAAGACTTCAGACTTGACTCATTAAGATCATCATGTTTTCTGAAGGAAATGGCACTCTGAAGATTAAATGAAATTCATAAGGGAAGAACCTGTTCCTTTGAATAATTAACTTAATAAGTATCAAGCTCCTACGACTTGTGTTCCCACGGCAAGATAATCTTTCATAAGCCTTGTGCATCTTCTCCTCAGTGTACAGCAAACACTGGCAGCAGATGTTGAAGAACAGGCACAGCCCTTGAGCGTGATAATGCAATAAAAATAGTTTAAAAGTACTTGAAACAATGAAGAGAAGCATTTGTTTGGCTGTGAGAACATACGTTCTTCATCCCCCTGGGCACTGCAACAAGGAGTTGGAGAAAAATAGGGCTACAGCAAAAGAAATTGCTGGCAATGACCTTTTTTGCAGGAATTAATTCAAAGGTCTCTTTTAGCTTGAAATGAGCAGCAGCTCTTGAGTGGTTGCACTGTGTGTCTATAAACACGGCTTCCAGAGAAGTTGTGGAGTCCTAGGTGGTTATCCCAGCTGATGCTTTACTCCTTTTGTGAACAAAGAGAAAAATCCACCACAGTCCCATGTTCAGGAGTACTTCCAATTTGTAGGTGGATGCCACTAGTGGAGAACATACAATGGGACAGCTGCCACCAATCCCCACCTCTACTGGAGAAGCATCCTCCACCTCAGGCTTCCTGGAACATCTTGGAGACCTCCCCATGCAGCATTCCAGCTTCCCATGGGTCCTGCTAGCAGGATGTCTTTGCAAAATATAACCCAGAAACCACCGACAGGCAGTTCAAATGCATTGGTAGCTGCTGTCCCTGCTGCAATAGCGTTTGCAAAGTCCTCAAAAACTGTCTATCCGTGGCTTTGTCCCTTTCTTTATTTACCTCTGGCATTTTAGCAGGACTCCACGAGGCAGGGAGGTATCTGCACTGCTCAGAAGGCAGGTCCGTACTCCAGCTCTTCCTTGGCTGATGATGCTTGTGTGCTCTGCAGAACATTTCCAGGTGACCTGCAGAGCTACGGCTGTCACAGCCCTGAAGACACCTCTCAGTCCACCACCAACAGATCTCCTGTGCTTAGTCAGCTTCAAGGTAGTGTGAAAACTTCAAAAAGCTCTCCAACTAAATCAAAGGAAAGGACAAATAAACCTCAGGAGCTCTTGGCCTTCTGCATGGCTCCTTTCCTGGTCACTGGCTTTTCTTTGATGTACAGTAAATACGATTATTAAACGATTCAAAAACCTAAAATGTTAAGAAAACAATGGAATAACAACAAGCCAGATAGAAGTTTCTCACAGAGCCTCAGAAAGGAATGAGTGAAAGGCAGGGAGGCTTCTAGCTCCTGAGGTTAGTTGCTGCATGCAGGGACATGCAATAGAGAGTGTGGGCGTCCACAATGCAGATTTCATTTTATTTTGTTCCATGTTATACTCATGCAACACAATACTGGGATTTCAGAATTAATTTTAAAAAAGAAGATGACACTCCAAACCTGACAGGGCTCTAAGAAAGATTAAAATATAAAGTCTACTTGAGAATTTAACTGCAGTCTAGGGCACAATTAGTGAGCAAATACACCATTAATTGAAAGGATCAAGGGCATGGCAGGACTATTATAAGAGGACTGACTCTAGTAATATCACGGTTAACTGAGTGACTATTTGCCTGCACTTGAATAAAGAGCAGAACTAGTAATTAATTACTTGTATTTCCATTTTCCTCTGGAGCGATGACATTTCCCAACTGCACTGATCACCATTTAAAATATACTACTTCTTGGATTTGGACTGTTGGAAATGGTGTCTCAGCAGTAAAATTTCTGATTCATTGTTGCCTCTATTACCTCCCCTTCTCTGAAACACAGTTTGGTGGATAAAATGAGTACCTGTGGAGAGAAACGGGAAGAATATTCATCTCCGGGATGTCTAAGAGCTAGGTTTGAGAAGCTTCTTTGTTACACACAAAGAAATGTTTTACTTCCTTTTCAACAGATTTAGGGAGCTATGTTGTATCTTGTTACTGCTGAATACATTTCAGTGTACATCCTCCACATCTGCTGACATTTATATGTCATATATCCCCAACTCCAACCACCTCTTCCCCTCACTTCAATCCAATGGAAAAAAAAAGCTTCTTCCTTATGGGTTAGACCAAAGCAGTTCTGTATTTTCAGGATCCAATGTTTCATAAATAAGATGTCTCTGAATATAATAGTTTTCCTTCTTGCTTGGAGAAATTCTATAGAGGAAATTTTTTAGCAAGTGATGAGCTCGACACTATCTTGCTGGGGATTTTCAAGGCCATTTTGAGGAGCTGTTCAGGCAAAGAACAGGAAGATATATTCATTTTAACCTCCGAGAACAAATGGTTTCCAAAAAGGTCACATTGCTGTAAGTCATGACTTTATGAGCCTGATCTCACAAAACTGGTACAGACTGGCCTGCAGTCACAATTGTTCCTGTCTTAAATCAAGACTTAATTTCCTTTGCAGACGTAGCTTTATGGAGTAGCTGCTGGGTGAGGCTCCTGTGCCCTGGGTTATGTTCAAAGTGAGACACGATGTTGACCAGCATCTCTTCCAGCAACAAAACGAATTTAAATAGATGGCAGTCACCTACTTATTTCTCTGGTCTGTTGTTCTTTGGCTCCTGTTGTCTCTGCCTCCCAGCTCCTACAGCTGTACCCTCCCTGTATCAGGTCCCGTAAACATTGACTTCCCTGATAAGCAGCACTGGTGACTTCCACCACCTCATTATACATTTTAAGAGAAACATCTGATTTTTCTCCCACCTACTTTACCAGGTACTATGCTCAAAAACACCCTCCTGCATTGTTCAGCTCAGAGAATGAGGACAAATACTTGGTTAATGAATGCAGCCAGGAGGAGGTGTGAGATAGACACTGATGTACACATCCCCAGTCAAGAATACAGCACCTTGGGCAGACAAGCAAACAGCAGACTTCTTGACATCTCAGTAAGTTTCTGGGAAAAAATCTTCCAGGGCAATAAATTTTAGGCACATGTTCAGTTAGATGAGATTTTGTTGCTTCCTCTCTTGAGAGTAGGCACCTTACAGGGGTTTTGGATGGTAGCCTAATGGTTCTTCTTCCAAGCACCCATCAGTATGGATTGTGTGTGGCACCAGATAAGAACCACCAGCCCCTAGAAGAGATCAGCCACCCATTGATTACCAGTTTGAGTGTTCCATGGTACACTGAAGTGGTACTTGTGAGTCATTTACAGATGAAGGGACTCGTATCTCACCCAAGAGCAGACCTACTCCTAAAGGTGCAATCATTTTTAAAAGTCTCAGGGCAGACCCAGCCAAAATAATCTATACAGGAAGTAACTGCTACTTTCAGTCTTTCTTTGTTATTATTTTTTATTTTCTGCGCTTTTCCTGTAATGACAAAATAGTTAAGAAAAATAATTACTACCACTTTGCTTTCTTTATGGGTGCCTCTTACCTTCCCTGAACTCTGCATCATGCTGGTGGACTTGTAGTAGCACTTGGATGTGATTATTCCTCACTCATTAATTCAACAACTTATTTCTTTTCTGCTGGTCTCCCCTTGGAAAGGTTCACTTCCCAGGGGGATTTGACAGGCACTTGCCTGGACCCCAGTCAAAATCCAAACCCTTCATTCATGGGACAATTCCCAAAAATGGCAGAATTCATGTCTCAGTCTCTCTGTCTCAGGCTCTCCTTTCATTGCACAACTCACTAATACAGATTTCTCTCACCAGTGCTTTTATTTTTTAGAAATAAAACATCTACTCTATTTCCTTTGTGCATCTCAAGTATTTTATTTACCTCTGACATCAAATTAAGAGCTAATTGGTAAGCTGAGCCAGTTGGTGACTTGCCACTCTGACCTCTCCAGCATCACTGCCCTCTTCTCTCTGTTCATCAGGCCTGTACATTGGCTACCTGCTCCTCTCTATTAACACATCATTTGTTTGCCATCAGTTCTACCTGCCCATCCACACAATCCATTTTAAACTTCTGCCAGTATTGGTCACATTCATACTTTCTGGATAATACCTGTATATTCACCCTCCAAGCAGTGAATAGTGTTTGTCTTTGTAATTTTTGCTGAGTAATCCTACTAAAGCATCTTAATTTGGTGACCTCCTCTTAGAAAAAAGTCAAATATATAAGAAAGAAAGTCAAATAGTTTGTGAGTATCAAACAGTTTCCTCTGTCTCTCAAATCTGTAATATCTCCTAAGAGGCAAACCAGATCAGTTCACTGACACCTGCTCTCCATTATTCACAGGATTAGGACTGGTCCTATCAAGTTGTTCTATCTCCTCAGCCTGTATATTCATACATATATATATATATATGTATATACATAAATAAATATATTGTTTACTAATTAAACAGGGATGACATCATGTCACCTGGTGTGTGGCTGCTCGGTTCATCCTCTCTGTCTCAAGCACTGTCCCTGGCCATGGAGTTGCCCTGGTATTCCCAGATTAAATAAAGGTCAGTACCTGAGAGACAGCTCCCCTGACCCAGCCCACCTGGGGATCCTACCTTCAGGTTCCTGTTGACCTGAAAAAGTCAGTAGACATTTTTTTAGTGTACTCCTTGAGGAGAAAAGATTGGAGAACATTCCACTATCCTGTCTAGCACAGAGATTGCGTTCTGCCTTTTTTCAGGTGCAGAAAATAAATATTTATAGTTCCTGCTTGTCTGAACCGTGACTAACAGAGTCTGATTTCAGTGCAGTAATTTGTCCACAGTGCTTCTAGGATTTTATCACTAATGTGATGCATGAAATCATATCAACCTCAATATTTCCTTCCCACGGTCTGTAGTTTTGCTACTCCTGCATCATTTGTAAGGTCTTTGTCTTCCTTTGCTCCTCTGCCCTGGGACATGGTTGTTCACTCTCCACTGCCTTTTCTTGCCCTTTCCCAGGTGCTGTTCCATGCTCATGGTCCCAGCTCAGCTCTCCCAAAGTGTGGGACTTCAGTCAGGTCACTCTGCCACTTCTTGTTGGTAGAACGAGAAGAATAGTCCCGGACTTCACAGACATAAATGCATAATGGGTTACAGATTGCTCTGACCCATCCAACCCCATGGAACATTACAGCCTTGGGGAGGAGTAGGGGGAGAACTGCTGGGCAGAGAGGGACCTGGGGGTGTTGGGCAACAGCAGCTGAACATGAGTCAGAAGAGTGCCCAGGTGGCCAAGAAGACCAATGACATCCTGGCCTGGATCAGCACCAGTGTGGCCAGTAGGACCAGGGCAGTTCTCTTCCCCCTGCACTGGGCACTGGTGAGGCTGCAGCTGGAGTGCTGGGTTCAGTGTTGGGCCCCTCACTCCAAGAAGGACATGGAGGTGCTGGAGCGTGTCCAGAGAAGGGAACGGAGCTGGGGAAGGGTCTGGAGCACAAGTGTGCTGAGTTCCTGGCTGAGGGAACTGGGGTTGTTGAGCCTGGAGAAAAGGAGGCTGAGGGGAGACGTTCTGGCTCTGTGCAAGTCCCTTGGAGGAGGGTGGAGAGAGGTGGGGGTGGGTCTGTTCAACCAAGGCCCAAGGGACAGGACAAGAGGAAATGGGCTCCAGTTGTGGCCAGGGCAGTTGAGATGGGATCTGAGGAAAAACTTCTTCACTCAAAGGGTTCTCAGGCTGTCCAGGGAGGAACAGGCTGCCCAGGGAGATGGTGGAGTCACCTTCCCTGATGGGATTTAACAGACGGGCAGACAAGGTGCTCAGGGACATGGAGTAGAGGTGGAATTGTCAGTGTTGGGTTTATGGTTGGACTCAATGATCTTAAAGCTCTTTTCCAACCGCTACAATTCTGTGATTCTGTGATTCTGAAGTGGCAAAGCTGCAGCTAAAAGAGGGAGATGGAAAGTGAGAAGCAGTGATTTTATCTGCCTTCCAAAGAACCTCTGCCCACTTTCTTCCCCAATGGTCTCTGCACAGTAAAGTTTTGCATGTGAATTGTGTCCTGAGTGGGTTATTCTTCTAGTACTGGAAGAAAAATTTAACTCTAGAAGTAAATGAAACAGTGAGAAGTTGAGTGGGTAAGGAGGGGAGGAAGAAGAGGGAAGAAGGGGATCACAAAAGGCAGTGAGGGAAAAACAGTAGTTATTAATCTATGAAAACTTGTTTTTTACCTACATGGCTGCTGTCTGCAATTTCTACCAGCAGATTATTAATTTACCTGACAGGTTTTGTATTTCTCCAGGTTACATTCTGGCTGCTCAGAGAGGATATTCATATGTTGACACTGTATAAGCTAATTCAGATTTGCTTGAGATAATGATTTGTTATTAAGGTTAGGAGGCTTTTTTGCATAATTAAATTAGAATTGGTTTGTGCACGTTAGGATTTGTGATATTGGTTTTGGATACCAAATACACTTTTATTTCCTTTCTTGCCTGTGTACACTGATCTGCTTTAGTGGTGGGGACATGGAGAGAATATTGGCGCTGTAAGAGACTGGATTATTTCTGGTTTTACATCAATATATTTATTTAGCATGTGGTTATGCTTTGCTTTATACTTGAACCCTTACTGATACTGAGGAAAAGGTGATGAAGAAAACATCAACAAATTAATAAAATACAGAAATCCACGTCGGTGTTTAGATGTGTAAGAATAGCAGGTCTCGTTGGTTAGGGTGTTTGGGGTCAGTTTTGGTTTGGGTCACTTTCTGAAGTTGAAGTCCCACTGGAAATAATTACAATTTCCTTAGAGCTTGATTAATTTTTGGCAGTAATCTGAAAATCCAAGTGATCAGTGATCGTTCCATGCAGCACTCATTTGCAGTGTGGTGCAGTGGTAGCACTGAAGGAACTTGAAGGTCAACTGAACCCTTTTCTTACACAGATTTAACTGAAGAAGTTGGATTTTTAAATTGTCGTTTCTGTTATCTTCATAAATAAGCCCCTTAGAAAGCAACATGGATATTCTCCTTTTAATAACACTTTCCATTTTACAGCCTGATCATAACAGGACTCTTGGGGTTTTTGGGAAGTGGAAAACTCCCAGGTGAGTTCTCTTGAAAGACTGGACTCTCTTGGCAAAGCTGTTTTGGCGTTGAGCAGATGCAGTTGGGGGTGTGGCATCAGGGGATGGATGACAGTAGTACACTCACAGAAGGACACGGAGTTAATTTGTCACAAATAAGAAACGTCCTCTAGGTACATAGGACGTGCCCTCTAGACTGCATCTGTTTCTCTGAACTTCTTTTCTAGCTTTCCCAGACTCTCTGGGGTTTGCGACACTAAAATCATTGGTACAACCCTTTCTGCATGATTTTCCAGATAGCTGTAGGCTTTCATCTCTGTTAGTACCAGTGACTGAGGAGAGCGAAACAAGTACTTTGCAGCAGCATTTTCAATTTCCTCATGCATATGTATGAGCAAAGACTAAATAGATTAGAACTTTTCAACCTCAGGAAGGAAAAAAATCAAACCCTGAGAATATGACAGCAGCCTGTAAAGTAAAAAAATGACACAGAAGCAGTGAATGGGGGTGGCTGGTCTTTACTTCCATAACAGAAATAAGGACCCCAGTCGACTTACCAGGTAACATGTTCAAAACAAACAATAGAGAGTGGTTTTTTTCATCCAAGTGTTGGGCAAACATCTGTCAGGAATGACATTATGTAGTTGTTCTTGCCTTGGGGTAAGATGGACCAGATGTCCTCTTGATGATCCCTTTCATTCCTCTTTCCTGTGATTCTATAATTAGATTGCAGAACTCATTGGCATAAGCTTCAGCAGTTGCCAAAATTATAAACACATTTTAAAAAATTACTGCGTAGAATAAAAATCCACGAAGAACCGTTAATCGCAACAGGCTGGGTGCAACCTCTAGCTCAGGTGGTCTCTGATCAGCTGTTTGCTGGGGAAGGCTTTGCTCTGCGTTTACCCTGTCGCTTGTCTTCGACCCAAAGCACCACTTCCAGCTACTGCTGCTTCGGGCAACATGCTGGAGGGACGGGATGGCATCCAGAG
>NW_010323659.1:0-2553 GCF_000700745.2 Antrostomus carolinensis | reverse complement strand
TGTGTATATTGATTTTGTTTAGACTATCTCTTACCAATTCTTCCTCAACCAAGGGGCACTCTTCCTCCCTCCAGACTCTCTCTCTTCCCTCTAGCATCTGGGATTCCTGAGAGCTAATTAAAGTAGCTACCCTTCACTCATCTTTCCTACGAAGACAACAACTTTTCCCACATTTATTGCTACAATGAGGTTTCTGCTACAAGAAAAACTGGTGGAGAAGTCTGTACTGTAAGATGAATTTACCACGAAAATTCTTCATCCCACTCAGCTAATATCCACCCAGCATCTTACTCACTGCTAGGAGTGACTTGACAGATGTTTTATTTTTTCCTTCTGTTTAGCAGACATTTGAATTCACTGATATTTTATTCGTATTTGAGATTGAGGCACCTGAGAATGGCTTGATGATTTTGGAGGCAAGACTTACAAAAATAAAGTCCTACTGTGTACAGTGAAAATGCCACACATAAAATGTTCAAAGCTGTGAACACCTTCAAGATTCTTAATTGGTTATTGTTCATGTACTTTCTAC
The DNA here is from genome assembly GCF_000700745.2 of Antrostomus carolinensis. Classification (NCBI taxonomy): domain Eukaryota; kingdom Metazoa; phylum Chordata; class Aves; order Caprimulgiformes; family Caprimulgidae; genus Antrostomus; species Antrostomus carolinensis. Next base: position 2,021 of record NW_010323659.1, on the reverse strand, counting down.
AAGACCTACTTTTATTCCAGCTCTGCTGGGAGAAGTATCACCTGCTGACCTTTTACAAGAAAAATGAGAACCAAGAGAGACATTTTCCAAAGAACTTTCCTGAGTAAAAACAGGGAAACAAAGTGACTTAATGACAGAAGAGGAAAGCTATACTTATCTTACCTTCTTGGTAAGTGCAAACCTTTGGCAAGAGTGTCACAGAAATTAATTTGAAACAGTCAATAAAGCATATGTTAAGCTCAGTAAAATGAAAAAACTGACATAGTAATGACAGAAAACAGTGAACCCCTGGAACACTGAAATTTTCAAGAACAACATTCACATGAATGTTTAGATGATTAAACTTCCTACAATACAGGTAAACAAGTGATTCAGGCTGAGGGATTTTCCAAATATGTCCCTAATCAACTCTAAGTTTACAAAGCCACCAAACATATTTATTTCATGCTGAAACAAAAAAAAAGTGACAAAAAAATTCCCAAAACCCAACCATCTGAAACATGATCACACTATGCACTCTAACAACAGAATAGCATAAGAACACTATAAAATACTAATGGGATTTCCTTGTAAGTAATTTAAAAATGAATACAAGCAAAAAGATTTCAATAGAATATTTTAAAGAAAAACACTCATATGTCTGAAACACTGTATTATGTATCCAGATAATTTTCATTTGGTTTGCCTGGCAAGAAAAACCAAGTACGTATGTTCTGCTTCTATGTAATTTACTAGATCGGAATGTTGTTCTGTATTGTTCTTTCCCCCTTTTGTTTTTCTGTTTTATCACATATTAGAAAATGACTCACCAGGAATTTACTTTGGTTTTATTCTCTTTTTTATTACGAAGATTTTGGGGAAGTCAGCAGATGTACTGAACAGAGAACAGCTTAATTTACTGTGTCACTTGAAAGAATTCGACTACAAAGGAGACATCAAGAGATGTAATGGGCCAAATCATCAAAATTTGTTAGCATTCCATACGCTGAAAGACTGGATATTATACAAAGCAGTCACATCTTTTCTTGTTCCATACAGGGAAATCATATAGCTATCAGTCTAGCTAAGACAAATATCACTAAACAGAGCACTATGCAGTGTCTACTGCCCTTTATACAAGTCTCCATTAGAAAATACTGGTTTTAGCAAGAGTCAATGAGAAAGCTGCTATTTTATGTCCTATTTTGTACTTTTTTGATTTAAAAAAAAAAAGTATTTTCCTGTTATACTTTAAACCAAAAAACCAACAAGCCTTAGAATTGAATTTCATAAATTATCTTCTAGCACTAAAGAGGTGTAGGATGATACTACTATGGACATCACACCTTCACCCCAGAATAGTGTTTGGTCCCTCCAAAGATTTCAGATACACTGTATAAACAGAGTTTTAAAAAATACTCATTTTCAACCTACAAGTTATCGCTAAAAAGATTTCTAGTGTTTTTTCAACCTAAAATACTGGAAAACATTTAAGAAAGACTGTGTTGGGTTTGGGGGGTAGGGGGCATTTTTGGTAGTGGGGAAGGGGAAGCTTCTTGAAAGCTCCCCTGCCTCCAAGGCGTACCACCCCCAGCTCAGCCTGAGCCAATGAGCAATAGGGAAACGCCTCTGCAAATCCATATTTGAGAGGGGAAGGACTGTCCTGAAAAGAAGGTGGTGGAGAAAACCTGGAGGAGAGGCCATTGACCTGAACAAAAGCTGACCATCGGCCTAAACAAAGAGAGAGCTTCGTTGCCAGGAGGAAGGAGGAGGAAGGGGAGGACACAGAACCTCAGACACCCAGTTCAACCACACGGAGTAGGAGAGGGCAAAGGAGGTCCCTGCAGCCCATGGAGGTTCAATGGCGGAGCAGAGACCCACGTGTAGGCCATGGAGGACTCCACACTGGAGCAGAAAAGCTGAGCCCAAGGGCAAATATGACTAAATTAAGACCCCGAGAGACGCTCAATGCCAGAGCAGGGATAGACCCCCAGAGCCAGGGGGAGAGGATGTGAGCTGGACTGGAGACCTGTCTGCAGCCC
>NW_010323658.1:0-10933 GCF_000700745.2 Antrostomus carolinensis | reverse complement strand
TGTCCACATCACTGACAAAGATGTTGAACAGTACAAGCCCCAATACTGACCCTTGAGGAACACCACTCATCACTGGTTTCCACCCGGACTTCGAGCTGTTGACCACAACTCTTTGAGTGTGACCATCCAGCCAGTTCCTTATCCATGAGTGGTCCATCCATCCAACGCATGTTTCCAATTTAGAGACAAGGATGTCATGCAGGACAGTGTCAAATGCCTTGCACAAGTCCAGGTAGATGACACCAGTTGCTTAAGTCTATATATAAGAACCAATGCTCAGGATCAGATTTCATAATTCTTGTCCATCTTTATTTATTTGCAAGAATCCTGATGATTATAATAGAAGATTAGAAAGTTCACTAAGTAATATGAATAGGGCTGGAATATTTGTCTAAAATACCATCTATATATGAAGAACTATCAAAAATTCACTTCAATCCAGCACTTGACACCATGTTCATTTATGCATCTTGCTATTCCAAGACTGAAAGGAACAATTTTTCATTAAGATAAAAGCGTTAGCAACTTAAGAAACCTCTGAGTATTGTATCTATTGTAATAAAATTATTCTAGAATATATTTCATTCTTTCACCATCTATCACATCAAAGAACATCTGGCAAATATTTTAAGCAAACAATTTCTGTTTTTTCTCTCTGTCTTTCATTTCAGCCCCTGACAGATCTCCTTTCTAGTAAAAGCTATAAATATCTAGAAAGCACTTATTCTAGTTAGCGTTTCTATATTTTATAACTAGTGGCAAACTACTGATCCAAAATGCTCATCTGCGAAATATGATTTTATCCACTGTAAAAATAGTAGTAAATAACACTATATACAGTACAGTAAATCTTTGAAGATAGAAAAAGTCAGCAATAAATTACAAAATTGAATGCTGTTGTAAAAGAGGGGCAGATAATTCAAAATTATTAAGAATTGTAAGACTGTTAAACATTAAATTATTAAAATATTAATAGATTATATGCCTTTTCCATGAAATGCATCATAAATTATTTTAAGTTAAATATATACCAAATACATGAGCAATCTAATCTTTGATTCACGTAATTTGCTATATAAATAATTTGGCATGAGTTTTTTTAAATAAAATTGCATCTTTAAATTATATTCTTATTCATGATTTTATTGGAAGAAGGTACTTATTATATTTACTGAAAATAATTTACATGTTTCTGTTGCGTTACAGTGTGTTCACTCTCCCCCCTTCCCCTCCCCCGCCACCTCATGTTGTTGTTTTGGTTGGTATTTTAAATATTTACACATAAATAATGCTTACTTTTTATCCTAGAAAAGGGTGCAAAAATGGAGATAAATTTGTGTCCTAAAACTGTATTATATTAGGCTTAATTTGTCAATATTTTACCCTTCAGATACGTGTGTCAATTGACCGAGCTAGCTCCTGTTTATAGCAGGGCATTTGGGGACAATCATTACAGAAGTATACAAGGTAACTAAAAGTTTTACGTTCTTTAAAAGGCCTAACAACATTTGTTAGAAAAGAAATAAATGCAGCACCTTGGATGTAAATATATAGTGATTTACCTGCAACATAAGAAAGAGCATATAGATTTTTACAGTATGAACAATTAATAGTTTAGTGCATCCATTTGCTAGCCTGAAATGTTTGCAAACAGGTAAGCAAAATATTTGAGCATAAAATACCTCAGAAGGAGATTTACAAAGACAGGCTACATTTTTCAAGATGTTTGGAAGGTTGATCTTTTACAGTACCATAACTTTGATAATGCTCCAATATAAGATTTATGCAAAATAACAAGTACATTTTAATACTATTTCAGTTAATATGCATGTTAGGTGAATATAAAGGATGAGATAGAGAAAAAACTGCTCGCTCCACAGGTAAAACCTGTAATAACTATCATTTGTGTTGTTCTTGATATGTCAGGAAAGCTAAGAATAAAACGTTTTTCTTATTCTTTTTACTAATACAGAGCATTAAACATACATCATAATGGTTTCCATAATGGAATCATATAATCTTTCCTAAGTACTTCAAGCAACTGTTGAGAATGAACCTAATTAAGGAACATTTAACCAGCTTATGTCCATATAAGCAGTCAACAAGAGGGAAAGTTTAACATATTAGAAGGGGTGTTTTACACATCAGAAGGGGTGTTTTACACACATACACAAAATAGTCTTCAACACAGGAGGTTAAAAAAAATTGATATTATGAAACAAAGGAAAATAAGGAGAAACCTTTAAGGATTACAAAATAGTCCACAAGTAATAGTATGAGAAATCTTACTTCTTCCCCCCCACACACTTTTTTTTTTCCCCGGGGAGTGTGAGGAAGAAGGAGGGGAAAGACTATCAGGCAGTTACAATTAAAATAAAATTATTTGTAACACTAAAAGGGAATATTATACATTTTAATTTCATTTATCTTAACAGATTTCTTACAAATGGTGCTCCATAGTATGCAATACTTAAAAGATGGTTTAACTTGTGACTGCCAAACAACTTACATGAGGTCTTTGTTTTGTTTAACTGAGTATTCAGCTAATAACACGTACTTAAATGGACAAAAATGCAAGCACATGACTTTGGAACTCATGCATTTAAATTATGTATTTCAATTATATAAATATTTCTGAGACAATATATAAAACAGAGACAAATATAGATGAATTCACTTTACTAAAGTGCTTAGATAAGTATCTACAGGGGAAATGACATAAATCCAATCTCTGATCATAGTCGGGGAGTGTGAACTAGAGGGGGTAATACTGGTTATCACCATATTTAAGTTTTTCCAGAGTGAAATATTAATGTGATTAGTATAATAAAATATATATTTAAGACATCCTGAAGCTAACATGCATTTACTTTACTCAAAGCTACTGCAATAAAGACTTCTACATTAGCTTGTTAACTAACATAGAACTACAAAACCAGTGAACTATAAGATTCTGAGAGAAAAAATATGGATTCTATAGACACGTAAGAAGTCATCTGGGCAACCTAGTGGTTTAAGTGACTCTGAGTAAAAGGCAAACAACTGCACACACTCTCTCTCTCAAACAAAAAACCCCAAAGATTAAATAAGTTCATTATTTCAACTAGTTTCAGGTCTAAAATGAGTTGTAGGTTTTTAATCATACTTTTGGTATCAAGCATAGAAATATCTATATCTGGGAAGATAGTTTATAAGAAAGTTCCCTTTTTTCAAGAATGGTGAAAACAAATGAAACTTAAGTGTCTATAATAAAGTAAACCTCATTAGGTAATAATTGGTAAAGACTTACTAAATACACCTTTGAAAAGTGGCTTTGTTCCTTTAGGTTGATTTCTAAACATTTACTCATAAGGAAACATGCTCAAGGAAAGAACATTAACTGACATACTACAACCTCTTGAATCACTTGTCTAACTTTTGTATCTTCTGCAATCTTGCATATTTTTATCCAGGCAGCTTTATTTTTATAACAAAGACAGTGATAGTTAATGTGACTACGTTCTGTCTGTAAATACTTCATAGTCTACCATCTATATGACTGAATAGAAAACCATTTATCTACTAACACACAACTTATAAAAGGACAGCATTGATTTACTGGGCTTTTTTCTCTGTACATTTGTGTTTAGCATTTTCTCTAAACAATGTAGAAAAGGACTAACCTCCAAAAAGCAGAAATCTTGAGATTAAGAATCTGTGTTCACTGATCCTTGAAATATGAAGAAGAATGCCAGGCTACAAACCATCTCTTTCTTGCCAAACAGTTCTTGTTCACTGTAAAAAAAGAACTACCACCATCATTACTATTATATACTCCCAGGGATTAGTATTAGTTAACACCGTTGAATTCACTAAACTTCACACCAATTCAGTTGCAATTAATCTGCCATTTCCAGGACATCCTACCCCAAATGCTGCTGTTGGAGAAGGGTTTAAACTTCTCATCTGGAGCTTACACCTTACACCTGTGTTGGAAATATACCCAAACAATCATAGGACCAATGCGTGCTGGGTTGACAGCCACATACAGAGAAATTGCTTCTTCTAGATTAGGACTGGGACACTTGCCAGTGTAGTCAAGATGGTAAATTTTATTAAAGATCCAGAAAAACAGAGAATATAGAGTAGAACCCGATTTTCCTCTACTATAACCATCTGTCCTGAGACAAATGATACTATGCTCTTCCTGACAAATTAATGCTAAGCGTTATTCTTTAACCAAGTACAGTTAAAGTAACCTCATGAGTCAGATTTTTGCTTTCCCTATAGCGTCCCTGAAGTATGAGAGAATATCCTCTTTTAAAATGTGTCTGTCTTTCAAACACACTACTGAAATAGCATAAGAAAATTGGGAACTTGACTACATAGATGAGATCATCTAGAGAACCAACAAGGTTTCAAAAAGTAAAGCATTCCTTCCCTTATTCACTTACAGAATGATCACTCAGCCATCAGCTCTACCATTGGTGACGGTGCTTAAAAAAATGTGACTGAAACACACAGAAGCACAGGATGACACAGACTGTTAAATAGTATTGTTGTCATTCTCTGATTCCTTTCCCTCTGCAACTGAGAAGAGCAAAGAGTTGCTGCTATTAACTTAGAGCACTCTCATTAGTCAATACTAAAAGACGGCTGGTATGGCAGATGGCAGAAATGCTAACAAAAAAAAAAGGTCTTTCAAGAACTGAGGTAAGAGGGAGTTACACGGCTTACACCTATGTGGTTCCTACCATGTCACTTTTGCAGTGTTTCATCTCTATATAACACGGAAAGAGCCCATGGGCTTCAGCTTGGTTTAGGTTTTTTGTAGATGGCAAATGTATAAGGGATCTAGAGAGAGCCATCATCTTCCATAGAATGATTCATGGATGCTTCACATTTCCCAGAAATGCTTTAATCATTATCGTGAGTGATAGAAATCGCTGAGAAAAACAAGAAACCGCACAATACTTGTATCGATTTATACAATACATGGCCAGTATGTAGTTTGAAATGTCACTTACATACCTGCACGGTAGGTGGAACAAGTACTAACGACTGAACAGCAGTCTGTCCCATATCCTTCAAAAATGTTTAATGAAGAATTTGTTTAATTTGCTGCCCAGTAGATCTGCCAAAAGCAACCTTCCTTCCTTTACTGAAGTGTTTATGCTAGCCTGCACATTGAATAATGTCTAAGAATCAACCTGACATTTGGAACAATATGTTACAGTTTCTGTCCGTTCAGACCTTTGATTTTCTTGGACGTAAAAGCAAACTCACATTCAATTTCCTGTGCATACAGGCTCAAATATTCAATCATTTAATATGTAAAAATAAGAATGAATGTTTGTATAGGTGCTTGGAGGTGCATAACTGAAATTTGTACGTGTCAGTTAGGAAACAGTTTTTCACTGTGGTCGCGATTTGTACAGGACAAGAGTGAGTAGGACAAAAGCGCCTTTACCATTGTGTGCTCCCTCAGTTCTGAGAGCTGCTCTGTCTTGTGCCAGCTCCCCGCGTTGCAAGGTACCAATAAGGCAATCTGTGAGCAGATGAGTCATCCACACTCATATTATCAGTGGCAGGGTGAGGTGAGCAGCAAAGGTAGCAATATGTGAATACATTCTCCCTGAAGATTTTTGAAGGCAGAGGAAATAAACTGAAAGGGTAAAGAAAGTAAACACTGTCCTGTGACAGAAAGATGACCATGAAGGAACAGCAATCTGGCATGCATCTCATTTACACAGAATTGTACAAGGATAAAACTATTTTACCTTTATCTCTGCTGAATATCATCTACAAAATTAATTTCTCCATTGGGAAATAAATAGAGCTAGTAAAAAAAAAACCCAAAACAACAACAAAAACCAAACCAAAATAAAACAAAAAACCCACCTTGAAATGCAATTTTTTTCCACTAAATAAGGGCACATTTTTAAAGGACATTTCCCTATGTCACTTCACTTAATTAATTTAGTAACCACATCCCATCATAAAAGCTTATTTATTCGTGTCTAGTATGAAGATGCTGAGGAAAAAGAAATGGAGGGATGACACATCTCTTTCAGGGGTTGAACAGTTAGCACTTAGCAGATTAACTGCAAATACCAGAGATTTAACTGCAATCTTGTAGCCCTTGTGCCAAATTTGACATATTTTAACTTACTAGTTGCGACAGAAATTTCAGTCAGAATATCTATTTTAATTTCAAAATTCCTCAGTTTCAAGAAGAAAACAAACACATTTCTCAAGAAGTTTTAATCTGTTGCAAAACTCATCTAATTTTCAGCAATAGTATTCCCTAATGAATCAGAAATATAATCTTTCATCACAGTGCTAATGACATCCTACAAGGTGATAAAATTAGCAGCTGGCAAGTGTAATCTTGCCACCACACTTCTCAATCTTCCATTCACTTCTTCCAAGCTGTTGTCCAGTTCATGCCACTTTGTCAAAAAATTTCCAAACTGTTTGCTTAAATGCCCAAAGCATATGTTGCTGACAAGCCTTTTATAAGATAAACATTTTCATTATTCTCATGAGCGCTTTGCCTCACAAGAAACTTCTCATCTCCATGATCACTATTCCTTTATAAAGCTTGCTCAGATCAATTATAAAATGATGATTTCCAAATAATTTTTTCAGCTATATTTATTCTCAAACTGGCCCAATAACCACAATCTCATTAAAATTTGCTGGTGTTTTGATCTTCTCTGATAAAGGAATTTGTGCATTTGATAGTGTGAGCATTTCTCTTCATAATTAGAAAACAAATACAAGAGTACACAACATTTTGGTTCAAATAATTTCAAAACTGCTGATAAAGGAAATACAGCTATTTCACTCTTGAAAATTCCAAATCCATAAAAAGAATACATTAACTGAAAGTTCAAGATAAATTAGGTTTAAAAATCTAATTCTACCGAAAGCCTATTTCAGCTCATGAAACCATATAGCTCTGTGACAGACAGTAAAGTCCCTTCTACTGACTTTACCATGCAAAGGCTGAATTTAGCATTTTAGAAGGCAGGCTGGAATAATTTGAATGGCTTTGAGATTTTTTTTCCATGTCTCTGACTCTTCTCTGCAAATTCCTTACAAGGAATATTATCATGTCATTTTCCTGCAGGGAAATCCCAGACTGAAATTTTATGACTCATTCAAACACTGCAGTCCACTTGCCCAAGTTATCTGCCTTGCCATCAGAGATCCATGCTGCCACACAAGAATTGCCAGGCTAGACTCAGAAGTGAGATAATAATAAACAATTAAGGGGGTCCACAGAGCCCAAGCTGATGCACATGTATGCTTTCCTCTAGCTTCTTCAATATATATATTACACTAAGCTGGATTTGTTCTAAAATGTCATTGATTCGCTGCACTCGGACTCATATTCAGCTCCCAGCTTGCAACTTGCCCTCCTTTATTTACAATATTCATTAATTAATTGCAACAGTAGTGTAACAGAGCAAAGCCCAGTGCTATGTAGCAGTATGAAAGCTAGCTCAGGGACTGAAAAGGGAATAGCTGTGTAGCACAGAATCCCATGCTAATTTGTTCCTCCTGTAAACTATCCTTTTCAGCAGGGCAAGCTGGCATCAAGAGGTGTGCGCTAGGCTCCTTACAGTAGCAGTACTAAGCTTGGGTAACTGAACATGCCGCTGCTAGACCTCACTTAACTGTTGGCTGGGATTCCACACTACTGTCCTGCTTGAAGACAAGTGTCATGATCTGTATTTTTATTTTGAAGGCAAATATAGAATTGTTTATCTGTCTAAACAATCTTTTTAGCTTGCCTTATCTTAAGTGAAAAGGGTAAACAGAGCACAGTGAACCCCTAGAACATTTAAATTCATACAGTGTTTCTGTTCTCTGTTTTCTCTCTCTGTTTTCTCCACAAAGCATCTATTTTTCAGTCTAAATAAGTTATGAAGTAGGCTTCCATGGATGGGTACATCTCTAACCCCAAATTTCTTAAACCCTGCACTTACATAGATGCTTTACCTATAAGGCAGATGTCCCAGAACAGCTGCTACGCTGTAGACCCAACCTGGTCCAAAAAGTAAATTTATTAATTTCTCCCAATTTCCCGGGGGGGGGAAACAAAGTATTCCATTTCTCTGACTCACACTCTAGTCTACTCTTAGTGAATGAGACAGACTGTTTGTCTTTTTGCACAATAGGAGTCTAATTTGGAACTATTTTGTGCTATTGAACAAAAGGCAAGTTGTAAATTATATGATTAATAGAAAATGTCTTCCTGTCTAATTCACAACAAAGCAAAGTGAAGTAAAGGAAATAAGGAGTGGTTGGTGGCCCAATGTAGCACGGGGCTTTTAAAGCCCAGGAGATGCTTATTAAAAGAAGCTGCTAAAATAAACCTTTTAAAAGAAGACAAATTGGATGTGTGCAATTAAACTGGGGGATGCTAATTGGACAAGGCATGTGCTTAATTTTGAAAAGTTTGCTCCTCTTGCACATTCTGTGAATGAAATTAGAATACTCTTGCTAATATCTTGCCAGGAGTTCTTTTTCTTTTAATTCAAAAAGGAAAAGGACATTATTCCAAGAGGAGACATAAGGTAAGCCACAGAACATAGAACTTTTAGCAGTTAATGAAGTGATCCAATGGAGCTAGAAAAATTAAAAAAAAAAAACCAAACCACCCTTAAAATGTGTTTACATATTTAATACTAATGGAAGCATATTTGCTATGGGCGTGTCCTGGTTTTCAGCTGGAACAGAGCTGGGTTTCTTTTTAGTAGTCAGAATAGTGCTGCGTTTTGCTTTCAGCCTGGGATTTGTTAGGAAAGAAACACTGATAACATACCAATGTTTGCATTTTTGTCCCTGGAAGTGAAGGACTTCATGTTTTGTTAGTCCACAAGTGCAAGATCTAAGGGGGTGAGGAATATTTAAATTAATAAGCTGAATTGGGGTTTGGATATGCAAATGAGGTATTCCATATCATATCACATCATGTCCAGTATATTAGTGAGGGGCTCTTCCTCTTTTCTCTCTCTCTGGCTTTTGCTCGGGCTCTTGCTCTCCTGTGATTGCAGTTTTGGTTCAGGATTGTCGCTCCTCTGGGATCGTTATCTGGGAAGGAGCTGGGCTTGGTCAGTGGGTGGTGAGCAATAGCACTGGGTGTCACTCATTCGCATATTTTGTTACTGTTATCATTATCACTACTATTTTAATATTAGTATTATTTTAAGTTTTCTTTCTATTATTAAACTGTTCTTATATCAACCTACGAGTCTTCTTGCCCCCCCAATCCTCTCCCCTACCCCTGGGGGTGGGGGGGAAGTGGGTGAACAGCTGTGTTGGCTGATAGCCAAGGGCTAGCCAAGTGAAACTATCACAGCGTGTTAATGGTGTTTATACACTAAAGGCAGTTTTAATGTTCTGAGAAGTGATGCACACAAAAGCCTCAAAAACAAATCAGTAAGATTAAACATATTTGAAATATTGAGTAAAGTTTCAAATTAGTAGGTTTTATATTACGACCAGATAGAAGAATATAACCCCTAGAAGTTTCTGATTTCCTGATTTCCCTTTTCTGCTTTTCCCTTTTCTACCTATAGTTCATACAAGCCTTTGATTTTTCATAGATGCAGTACTATTTTCTGTGAATAAATTCATGCAGATAAATGGTTCTGAGTATCAACAAAAATACTGAACTATACTAGCTCATGACAAATTCACAGAGATCACTTCTTTGGTGTATTCATAGAGCACCAAAGCCTCTCAGGAATTTGGGTTCACAACTGTTCAAAGGCAGAGCCAGAGCTCTGACGGTGTACAATCAGCCCACCTATGTGCTACTGTGCACGACAACAGTGAAAGGGACTCAGTGACAGAGGATATCCTGTACTTTTAATCACATTCTTATATTCTCTTGGTTTTGTATCATCAGTCTCTCTTAAACACAAAACTTCAGCACAGAACCCTGATGTCAAACTTCACCTAGTCTTACCACTGAATAAATGCATGATTCTCCCAGTTTCATGCAAATTACTTTCCATTGCTTGATAATTAAATATATTTTCTTAGAAGCTGGTAATGAAAATGTGGTTTATGCAACAAAACTATATGAAAACAATTCGTTTACTTTGGTCTAGCTATTTGTTCCTCTATATTACCAGAGGAAAGGAAATTGACCAAATTGCTTTGTTTACAGCGCAGCTAAATGACATAGGTGCTACATCATTTATTGGCTTTATAAGAAGTAATAAGGTCACAGAAAAAGCTGGAGAAGCCTGAACTTATTTTCCTTTAGGGCTTACTACATTAACACACTTACTGAAGGAGGGGAGAGTAATGATCGAGTCAGTACTTATCAGGACAAAATTAGTAATGATAGACAAACTCAGTGGTTTAACAGTAAGGAGTTCCAATTGTAACAGAAGTCCTAGTAATACTCTAGTTTAAAGTCCGAATGAAAACTGTGTATGTAACCCTCCAAAACAGCTTAGTATTTAAAATAAATAAATAAATACCCAAACCTGAATCAGAACCAACTTTTAGTGTTCAATGTTCATATATTAATGTTTAGATATTCAAGCCCTTTGAACAGTTCTGAAGGACTGCTTATGAGGAAATCTGTTGAGAAAGGTAAAAAAAGAAAAACACAAACCCCCAGTAAATTGGAAAATGTAGGTTTGTTGGGATTTTTTTTCAAAGTTTTAATGATGCAGAAGCTGCATAATAATCTCCTTGTGAACCATAAACATAATAAAAGCTGAGGCCATTTCTAACATAATCTCTATCAGCAAGATGCCAGCCCTTTTCCAGATTTCCTAACGGGTCCCTGCTAATTCCACGCCAAAACTAGCAGTGGATTTCTTCCTTTTAATCTCCCCTAATGCCTTATTCGATTATTGTCACTGCTCTCCGACCGCGCATCGTCCCTTCAAACCCTAATTCCACTCTCCCCCACCCCCCC
>NW_010323657.1:0-5024 GCF_000700745.2 Antrostomus carolinensis | reverse complement strand
CCCAACATTCTGTGATTCTGTGAATTCTTCTTTTCCCGGAGTTACTGGCAAGGTTTTTAACAACAGCATGTCAGAGATGGAGTTTGCAATACTTAAGGGGTGCTGAGCTTCCCTCGGAGGTTAATACTAGCCAGCTTTTGTTTGTATAATTGTAGAGCTACGCTGGTTTAACAAAGATTGCCTCCAGGACAGCAATTCCCATATTTACAACTCTTACCACAGAAAATGCACTTAAATGTTTATGAAAGTTACTTGAAGTAAATACAGCACCCTTGACTTTTGATGTCTTTTTTTCTATAATTTCAACACTTTTGCTCTTTTGCCTAAAGTTAACAGCTTGTAACTTTTGCTAATTATTTGTCATGACCAGCTCGCAGTTCTGCCCATTCTCAGCTGGTTGGTTTGGGCTGTATTGCTCATTTTATGCATTTTCTTTGAATGCTGCTTTCAAACATTTTTTATACATTTTGCAATGCATGAAGCTGGAACTGATTCACATGACATTGTTAATAATAATGCTGCAAGCAGCTAAGAATCAGGACTACTCATAATCAAGTGTTTGGACACACACAGATATGTATATTTCTCAACTTTAAAAAAATAATTTCTTTTTTGCTGATGTCTTTTTAAGGCACTAAAATTCAGTCTTCCTCTTTTTCCCCTTGTAGTTCAGAAAATTTGAGGATTTTCTTTCTTTCTTTCTTTATAAAAGATGCCAGACAATAAAAAAACCTCATAGCACCTTTACGCACTAGCATGGCATTTTCAGTACCCTGACCTTAGAAATATTAATATTAATTGTCTGTGTATCATGTGTGTAATATATTTATAAATATACATTTATTAATATATTTGTATTTAAAATGGTACCGTGTTCTGCTTCAATAACATATTTTTATACACTTAGTATGGCACGATGTAGTTACACAACAAAGTATTTTTGTCTTTTGTTCTAGGTTACGTACTGTAACTTCCAAAGGGTGACATAATTTACCTTCTTTGTACCAGACGCGTGTTCCATTCCTTTAAAAGCCTGTGTATTTTTACGTCACACTGTACGTTAAAGGAGCAGTGATTGAAATCATTGTTGTCAAGGAAGAATGTATTAAAATTATTAATAAGTCTTAAACCCACATGAGACTTACTGAATCATCTGATCTGACCTAAATTTATGACCCTTCATCCCAGTTCTTCCCTTTGCACACTTGCACAAAAACAGGAGGATCAAAATGAGAAAAAATGAACATAATTAAGACCAGTGAAAACTCTATATTTGCATTAGGTCGAGGTAACGTTTTGTGATTATTATAATATAAACAAATAAACTTTAAGGGCATTCACATCAGACCTCATTTCAAGCTGAACTGTTATAAAGAGATTAACAGCCTCACACTCCTGCTTTAATTAAGTTATGTTGTGAAATATTCAGCATTTGAACCTGTTCTGGCCTGCCTCTTTTATCTCTTTTATCATTATCGTTCTTAATGTGTTTTTCTGCTGAAGGATGGATTTCATTTAAGGATTACCGTACATTGCTCTGGCATTTTGTGGTTTCTTGTCAGCCCTTGTGAATCTAGATCATAGCTAACTTCAGTTCCTCTGACATGTCCTATATGCACAGTCTCTTGACTAGCCTGTCTCGATGGATTTATTAACTGATATTGTATTCCTGTAGAAATGAATGGACATTTTTGATTAACTTAATGATAGAAATTTCAGATGACAGTAGAGTTTACTTTTGGAGCTTACTTCAGGTTATGTAGGCCATGGCAGCTCTCTAGTGACCTATCATTTCACAGAAATGTGTTTTGAAAGTTTCAAGGCAGTGGACAGCCTTCTGCCAAATACTTTAAGATGGTGCTAGCAAGGAGGGAATTGAATGGTTCTTCCGAGCTTGGGTGTCTAAATCCACAGCTACCCCCAGTGCTTCTCTGTCCTTTCTCAGGGTTGGTTTTCAGCTATTATATCCCACCACATACTGCAACATCTGCCTTCAGTCAAATTCAAACTACCAGATGATTTTGAGGAAGGGTCAATGAGATACTCCAGCCAAGCATCCCGTTTCCCTCCTTTCTACTTGTGCCTTTCCCAGACCAAAGCGATGGAACTCAGCAGAGCACCATCATTTTTAGTGATGCTTTTTCATTCTCAGTTGTCTGGTGACCAGACTCTGCTTTTAGGGAGGGGAGGACATGCCAATCCATATTGTCACGTTCTCTTGGCTAGTCACATAAATGTCCATAGAGGGAATTTGCCAGATCTTGAAATGTGATGGCAGGTCAGGTGGGTTTGTTGACTCCCACTACCCTGTAGATCTGTCTGGTCTAGAGGTGGGTGGCAAAGCAGAGGCTCCTGATGTTGTACCTGGTCCCGTATGGATATGGTTCCATACGGATGTCACCCAGAGCCAGGAACTCCCAAAGGACATCTTTGCCCTGGTGAGGTGAAGGTTTGTTCAAGCACAAGTGTTTGAGTGACTTGACTTTGGCTTCCAGTACAGTAATTGTATGCTGTAAATTACACTCAGCTCTGACAGTGATTGAAAGTATATGTAGTAATTTACTTGTATGAAGGTAGTCTAAGGTCCATGCTCTTCTTTGTGCTGGACAAGACCAGCATGCAACACATCTTTGCACCCAGAGCTCACAGCTCAAATGGGCAAAGCAGAGCTGCAGAGAAGGATGTGCGGTTCACAGTGAATGATCCATGGCTTGCAAAACACATGGTAAATAACCTCCCCTACTTGTTGGTAGGGACAAACACAAAAGAAGGACAAACAGATTTAATGGAAGTGGGCTAAGATGAAGGTCAGAGAAGATGCAGAGGAATATGTGGGATTGATTCAGGAGGGAGGAAAACACTGCGAAGAAAGGAAGCAAGCAGTACAGGAGAAATGCATCCAGCATAGAATCATAGAATACCAGGTTGGAAGGGACCTCCGGGATCATCTGGTCCAACTTTTCTTGGCAAAAGCACTGTCTAGAAAATATGACCCAGCACCCTGTCCAGCTGAATCTTAAAACTGTCCAATGTTGGGGAAGCCACCCCTTCCCTGGGGAGATTGTTCCAATGGCTGATTGTTCTCATGGGGAAAAAAGAAGGATCATGATAGAGATCATCCCATTTGCTGTGCAGATCTCCTGCAGGCTGAGCTTCTGAGCTGGGTGTCTCCACCGTTTCTCTTCCCTGAAGTCATAGATCAGGAAGAGCTCAATGCTCTTGATTGCCCAGGTCAGAGCTCTCAGTTGTGAGATACTAGGATGAGAGAGGAGGGTAACCATGACAGGGTCTTTGTTGTGATTTCACAAGCTGTGGTGCAGCAGCTCTTGCAGCTGCTTGTTCCTGCTCTGGCCAACACTGTCCGAACAAAAGTTGCCTTTCTGCTTTCTTGAGAGCGTTGACCACCTTAATTTTTACAAGGCAACTGTGTATGGCAGGCACGTAAGACACTTTTTTGTTTTAGGAAGAAGAAAATGCAGGGCTTGTCCTGTCCTTGTATCTGCTGTGTGTTCCTAATGAGTTATTCTGAATGAAAGCCTTTTAACCCCAGAGATTTTGGTGTGGGAAATTCAGACAGTGCATATTTTACCTTAAATTTCAGATTACTTTTCCTTGTTTTAAAACGTTTAAAAACACTTAGGACTGATGTAAATGAAAGCTGGCATTAAAACAGCTCCTATTGTTCTGTCATTCCTGGAAAAGAGTTAGAGATAATTTCCAGTGTGTGTTCTTGCTTTCTTAACTCACCTAAAACCAATCTTCTCCTAAGGTAGTTGCTCAGAATAGCAGCGTGCACGTCAGGATTGTGGTGTTGGCACACTGTGCTAGTTATGGGATTCCGCATAATGCGTAAGAACAGCTGAGGAAACGTGAACTGGAGCGCAAGCAAAATGAGCTAAATCTAACTTTTCCCAAGTGGGGGAAAAATTTGTATCTGGTGATTTTTGGGATCTGTTGTAAGGATGAGCATTTCGTTTCGGCAAAAAGAAAAGGCAAAACTATGCAAAAGAAGGTTTTGATGCACCTGTCTTTAATTAGAGGTTTTCTAAGGCTAGCTTCATAGCTGAGTTCTCATAATTTCAGCCAGTGTAATATATTTTCTTGAAAGAAAAGGAATGTGCTAGACCAGCAAAATTGTTTGTTTTTTATTTTTCTTTGTATTAAGTAGAAGGGTCCAGGAAGAGCTTGTCGGTGTATTGTAATGATATAACAATATCACCAATCCCTTCCTACTGTAAACGGGAGTAGCATCTCATGGGAGAAAATGAGTGACACAAAGGTCTTGCAGAATTGAAGGGTTAAAAAGCTTGCACTTCAGTGGGAGTATAAAAATAGTGTTTCTCATCATCAGTTCTAGTTAAGGACAAGAGATGCGTAAACTGTGTGCTATGATCCATCTGAAGTCTTGAATTCTGCTCAATCTGTACAAATAATTAACATAAAAAAGGTTAAATGGAAGTTCTGACTGACAGAGGGAGGTACAAAACCTACCCAGGCAAGTGTGTTTAGAGCAAACCAGGAAACTAGGTAACTGTGTCAATAAACTAGCTTTATACAACACACTAAAATACACCTTATTTATTCTTCCTCATCTACAGTTCAGTTAGCAGCACAAGGTTATTTTAATACTATACAGAGATCAGAGACTAAAAAGTGCTTGTGGGTACAGACGGAAAGGCTTCTCAAAGAGACAGAAATACAAATACTCATCCACAAAATTCTCGGGAAGCTTTCTTTTTTTTTAATCAGCATTGCCATTTTATTGTTTAACCTACCCTGCTTGATCTCCCTACTTTTGGTTAATACAGGAGTCAATTACAGCTTCATCTGTGCAGAATTAACTTTATGGAATATACACTAGGGATTTGTCTATCTCCTCTATTTAGATCTATGTCATAAAAAAATATGTAGTAGAGAACTATGTGCAAGCACTGCATATGGTACAGGCTTTGCAGATTTATTGTAAAATCATTTTAAATCGGTTAAGCTCTTGCCAGAAGTTAATTAAATATGTTCCTTTGGTG
>NW_010323656.1:0-6546 GCF_000700745.2 Antrostomus carolinensis | reverse complement strand
CTCAAAGATCATCTCGTTCCAACCCCCCTGCTCTGGACAGGGTTGTTGTTATACAGACATTTCATATGCTCAATTAATATCCCACAGTCTTCAGTGGCAATGCTCAGCACTTCACAAACCAGACCACAGAGTCTGAGGGACACTTCCTAATGGAATGCTCGGAAAATGCAAACCAGAAGTCAGCAACCACCTATGAAAAGATGGGCTTAAGCAACTTGCCTAGCACCATAAAGAAACCTGGACAGAGGCAGTAGTGATTCCTCATTCTCCAAGATGGCCTGTAACTGCCTGAGGAATGAGATCATCCTCTGGCCCTGCTGTTCCCTGCCTTGTCAGCTCTAAGCACCTTCCCCACACTTCAATAGAGAAGAGTAGTTCCTACAGATTACAGCCTCCTTCGTTACTGAGCCCTGATTTATCCCTAGGGAAGGTCTGAAAGTGCACTGAAAGAAGCAGAGTCCTAGGGAAAAAAATGTGAATTATCTCAATTCATGAAAGAGCACAGGCAAGCTACTTATGTTTATCAGAAGGCTGACTATAAGCCTTTATTTTCCTTTAAATGTAATACAGTTATATATATTCCAATCATTGTGCTGAGCATCATTTCATTTGCAGTATTACTTACTGCACAGCTGTTTAGAGATTATTTTAGTTCTATACATTGTATGATATTCACTTAGATTTTTAAAAAGAGGTATTTTTACCAGCTTTAAGTTTGCTGTGATGAAGATCTCTGCCTGAAGCTGCTGTGTTAAAACTGTATGACCACACAGATCAAACAAACATCTGTTCTATTAACATCTCAACACTGTAACAAAACCCAATTGTATTCAGCTGCACGATATAAACCAGCTATTTCCAGAAACGCCTGTGCAGTCCCAGTCACGTAACAATAGTTTTAATACTACACAGAGCTTCAGTGCACTTATTTTCAGGTCTGAGCACAGTGCAAGGCACAGCAAGGCAGCAGGTGTGAATCCGATACCTCCTGCAAGAGGCCTTTGTCTCTCCTGCTGCTCTGCAGGCAGCCCCAACACGGTACAAGGACCGTGGGCGTTCTGCAACACTCACCTCTCTGGCGGCCAGGACGATAGTTGTTAATTGGGAACGATCGCCCCACTCTGCTAAAAACGTTAAAGTAAAAGCCTGGACAAAGATGGGAGAAATAAAATGTAGCCACTTCTTCTGAGGTATAGCAGTGCCTGGCCCCGATTCCACATCTCCTGGCCCATTTAAGAGTTTAGTTCTTTGAAGCTGCAGAGGACAAGGGAAGAAAAAGCAACCATAAGATTAGAAATGTCACCTAAACAACGCAAATTAAACACTGACACAGTAAAGTTAGCTGCTTAGTATCTGGAATGGTATTAGCCACCAACTGCTGCATTATCAACTATCACTTCTATCAGCACACACACTATACACATACATATACACTTGCAATCACCTCTAACTTCCATTTATTGTCCATCTCGTGCTTTACACAGCAGTTTCAGTAGGAATGACACCTCGTTTCTAATCACAGGTTTCCTCCTATCTTTAAAGCAGGGACCCTCCTTTCCCAAGTAGCGGCTCTCAAATTAGGATTTAATAAAATTAATGGAAAAAAAATCTTGAAAGAAATAAGATTAATACTCCAGACTATTCCTTTAGAAGTCATCCCATATACTTAGAAAGTTATTATACAGAGATCTTTGCTGCAACACTACAAATCTCAGCATTATTCTGCTTGACCATGAAAAGAAATTGAAGTAGAGGCAAGAGTAAACTGTTGATGTCCTCTCTACTAGTAATACATTAAAAAATAGAAGGGGGGGGTGGGGGGAGAAGGAAGGACTCTATGGAGAAAGTCCCTTTTCTCCTTAGAAGCCAGGCTTGCCGCAGAACTGGAATCACCTGTTGGAACAGCCTCCAGGGGCCACTTCTGTCCCATTTACCACACATTTTCTGTGTCAAATTATCAATCACAGACACAGATGAACACCTCAAACACAACAGTGCTGTTCTGCAGCTTCACAGCTGTAACTATTTCATCAGCCATAATTCACAAGAAGTTTATGACTTACTTCCTCATCTTTTTTTTTAATTTCTGCTTGAACCTCCTCCAGCTCTTCCTGACCCTCATCTGGACTCATTTTCAAGCCTTCCCGAAGCATTCGGATGCCAAAAATTGCAAACAGTGCTGTTGACACATAGTATGTGTACACACGAGGAATAACTGTGGTGGCATAGCCAAACAAAACTGAAAAGAAAACAAATGCATCATTTAAAAAATAAGCACGAGGATCATAATTGTTTTTCCCATATCTAAGAAACGCTCACTAGCAAGTCTGCAATTCAAATGTCCACCGATAAATAATTATTGCATCTTTTGTTACTTTTATGGGGTTTTTTGTTTTGGTTTGGTTTGGTTTGTTGGGTTGTTGGTTTTTTTGTTTTGTTTTTTTCCCAAGATTAGGACACTTTAGAAACTCCAACCCTTTCTGGTCCTACCAGAGACTGAAGTCTATTAACACACAAACAAGGCACACCAGGCAAAGCTGATGTGCTGCTATTCCCAACAGCCAGTCCAAGCAACATTATCTTTCCCATCAAGGACTAAGCAAGTCCTGCCTTTCTCCAAGCATGCCATGAAACTATAATGTGTAATCATGGTAGATTAGTCACCGTGCATACCAGTTAATTCCATTTTTATATGTGACTACATGTTGGATGGCATCTCTTCCCAAGCACTTATCGGATAACGTCAGAATAAGATTTTCTACAAGTTAAGTCTACTAGACATGCCCACAAGTCATCCAGCTGCGTGAATCCACGTCTGTCTTCTTCTGCCAAGTGCAAATACCTGCACATTACTAATCCCTTCCCTCCCACGCTCCCCACAAACACACAATGTGACCAACTTCGATCTTCCTTTAATTTAAAAGCGCCAATCCCTCTCAAAAGACCAAAAGCTACCTCCACAGCACATGTACTTTTATGGGCATCGAAGGCGATCACACTAAGCCAAAACCACTTCTCAAAGAAGAAGAAATATGCAACTCTGACAAAGTACTCACTCCATAAAGTAAGAAGTTAGTGTTTTTGGACAAGAAAGGCCTGTATAAGTGAGAGGAAATTACAACTGCACACCTAACATTCAGGCTGCATGGGCCACGCACTCACAACTGTTCCTGTTGTCTTACTCCAGGGGCGATCAGCTAAAAGGAAGTGTATTTCCGTGGGCACACACTCGCTTCGCTGAAAAATGCACTCAGAAATTAGTACCTAATCTGGAAATTAATCCACACTGCCACTACCAATTGAGACCAAAACTATCAGGCTGTACTACTGGAAAACATGACACATACATATATATGAATAACAGGATTAGTTGCACAGCTAAATAAAAAAGGAGCTAAACTAAACTTCTTTTATAAGGAATTACATAAAGTTTATAATTATACTAAAGACTAATATAAGTATAAATATTAATAAAAAATAAATGCTAAAGCAATGCAAGAAACTACACAAAAAGATTTTTTTTTTAGTATTACTTGCATATACAAGCATAGTAACATTGTTATAATTAGAATGAAAAATTAGCTTATTTTGTCATAAGGTAGAACTGTCTCTAAACACAGCTGGAAAAAACATCCCAAGAAGTGATTACTTGGGATCAGTCAGTTTAAGCAAGCATGTTTTCATTAAATCAAGGTGGGGAAAACCCCCAGGAATTTCCAGATAACAGCTTGTATGAAACAAAGGCAGTGGGGAGAGAGAGGAGAAGTGAAGAACTAGGAGGGAAGAAAATAAAATAAAATAAAAAGGGCTCATTTCTGAAAAGGGAAGCCTCTAAGCTGGGGGATAAAGTAGAAAATAAAGCTTTTATGAAAAAGCATCAAGAAAGATTTTAAGAAAGACTTTGTATAGAAAATGGGAGAGCTGTAATGGGCAGGAGAAAAGACACTGCAAGATTTACAGAATACGGCATCACCTGTGGTACTAAATAACAATGTATGAAGCAAGCAGTGCAGAAGTGGAAGAAGCATCAAAGACTGTTTACTAAGTGAGTAATAGAAGAAAGTAATACAACGCCATCATTACATGCAACACAAATGGAAACTGCTCCAGGACTGCAATAATAATTGCAGCAATATATACAGCAATAGCTACACATCCAAAAACTATTCATAGAAACACTTGCTGAGAAGCCTGAAGCCAGTTAATCAGCTGTCTCCAGTGTATATAAACCAATGAACACGACTTCAATTATTTCTGAAACAGACATCATTAGAAGTGAGCACACTTACAATTCATGCTGCATCTGATATGCAAGAAGGCTGCTCCATTTTACGATCACAGCTACATAAGCACCCACAGCTACAGGTTCCTCAAGTGCCACCTGACACTTGACTCCCCCCTGCCAGCTTTTATCTGTCAGTACCACCCATCCCAAAGGATCACAGCAGAACATCATCTTCCACTTACACAGCTCCCAGCACAAATCCAAACAGATACACGTACGGGCGGACAAGTCAGATGAGGGAAATTTGTCATCATATCGAGAATCTTTTGCCTTAGGAGGAAAGAGAGTCACTCCCACATTCCCTTAAGGCACACTAATTTAACAGGAGCTAAAAATAAAAAAGGAAACTAGTGTCCCAAAAACCAAAGGAAGTGCTTAGGCTCCCAACCCCATTCCTCTTCCTTAAGGTCACAGTGAGGTCTGGGGAGCGCAAACAGCCCATTACAGGTAAGACCCTAAATATTCAATCTGAGCCATAGTCCTCAGGAAAACCTTCACACTCTCCTCAAAACTTATATACTTACTACCTTCATTTTAATTTCAATTAAGATTTATCAATAAACACGCACCCAGCACATTTTAAGAGATGAAACAAAAAGAGCACTAACCTGATAAACATGTCATCAGTCCCAAGGCGAGCATGGCTCCCGCCAGCACAGTCAAGCGGTTGTACCGCATCGCCATGATGGCGGCAATGAAGAAGGTCTTGTCCCCCAGTTCCGATACGATGATGACCGATATAGCAGCCACGAATGCATGAATAAAGCCCAAATTAGTCTTGTCAGCTGACTCTTCATTGACAATGTGAACCGGAGCAACCGGTGAGGACCCCTTCTGTAAGAGAGGGCGGGGGGGGGCACACAACACAAAACCCCACTAGTTAATTAGGCTTGGATAGCTAGTTAGCAGAAGTACTGAGCCTTGTATTTCTCCTGTCGTATCATACTGCACAGTGAGACATTTTAAGTATACATGTCTCCCACAGCATTAATGACCATTAACTAGTTACTGGCTGCCACCTACCTCAAATTGCTAGCTAGGCACTTAGTGAGAAGATCAGATCATGCAAGGGTACTTCATGATGCACACGCTATTACCAGAATTAATAAACCACTATTAATTACAAGAAAACATGGGGAAAGCTGCTTTAGTCCAGCTCTAATATTGCTGTCTTTACAATCCCTGGCTATTTACTTTATGACCTTGACCAAACAAGCAATTTTCTGATATAAATATGAAGAATTAAACTCTTCAAACTAAAACCGGGCAACTAGGATAGCTCAGGAGAAATACAAGGTCCTTTAAAAAACTGTCAGGATCATTTTCTTCCCTTGCAGAATCTTTGCATCTCAGCTGCATCAACTTCTCATGCAAGTTTCCCTCGGCTCTTTCTGTACACGCTCTATGTCTGCTGACAACGAGTTTTAAGACTTTTCAGTGGTCAAGCTGGACCAGCACACTCCAGATCTCACTTGCTCACTGAAGCATTTACTTTTACAGAGATTAAGATATCTACAGTCAAAAGCAAGGCCCAAAACAAGGAAGCCAATGTTCACACGCCTGACCAGCGAGGGTTATAAGGCTTGTTTCAGCACATCAGCCAGCAGAGACAGCCTGAAACGTGTTTTAACACAGTGACCTCCCAGCGTTCCACTTTCAACAGCGCTGGAAGCTTTTGGGTTTGATATTTAAAAGTTTACAAGCTTTATACGATACACGATGACTTCCCCGGGTTCCTTCACCTTTAGCAGTGCTGTAAATTTTTGGGTTTACTATTTACAAGTTTCCATACTCTACACGCTACATCAAACCATATGTTACTAATTTTTCTCATCCCTCCGTGTGCTGCCCCGGCCCCAGAATCCACCCCCTAAACAAGAACATCATTTAAAAAGTTTTAGTGCCAAGAAATTAATTTTAAACACTAAAGGAAAACTGGCAGGTTCTGACTCGTAACAAAGGCAGCTTTGCTCTGCTTCTCTGAGGAAGATACAAATATTTACCTGGTGAAAAAAATAGCATTAGCCTCTTTTTTATGTCGGACCTAAATTTCCTTCTTCTAGCAGAAAAAGGGAAAGCTCGGTGCCACCGAAAGCCCCGCAGCTTTCCCTTTTTCTGCTAAAAGAGGGGAATTTAGGAGTCCGATGGCCCCGAAAGGCGAAGCGCCCGCAGGCCGGGCCGGGCAGGGCCGCTCCCGCCCCGGCTGAGGGAGGGGAAAGGGGAAGGGGGTTGCGGACGCAGCCGGCGCGGCCCGGCCCGGC
>NW_010323655.1:0-2509 GCF_000700745.2 Antrostomus carolinensis | reverse complement strand
ACACCCACCTCACCACAACCTCCTTTCAGGTTGTTGTAGAGTACACCCACCTCACCACAACCTCCTTTCAGGTTGTTGTAGAGTGCAATAAGGTCTCCCTTTAGCCTCCTTTTCTCCAGGCTAAACAACCCCAGTTCCCTCAGCTAATCCTCTTAAGACTTGTTATCTAGACCCTTCACCCTTGTTGCCCTTCTTTGGACATGCTCCAGCACCTCAGTGTGCGTCTTGTAGGGAGGGGTTCAAAACTGAACATAGTATTAATGGTGCATCCTCACCAGTGTTGAGTATGGGGGGACGATCACTTCCCTACTCCTGCTGGCCACATGCTGTTGGCCTTCTTGACCACTTGGGCAAACTGCTGGCTCATATTCAGCCGGCTATGGACCAGCACCCCTAGGTCCTTTTCTGTCATGTACCTTGTCATTCATATACCAGATTGTGGCTTCACAGAGGATTTATTTCATAGTCTTTTCAGGGATGGAGTTGAATTTGACCATCCTGCAGTTCCCTGGGTCATCTTTTTTGCCTTTCTTGAAGACAGGCTTGAGATTTAGAAGCAGTCATCAGGAACCTCCTCTGATTTCATGACCTTTCAAAGTTAATTGAGATTGACCTTAAAATGAAGTTGATCAGCCTCGTCAACACTCTCAGCTACCAAAACCTGGCCACATGAACCCAATACATTGGCAAAAAAATGTTTTGCCCTACTTTGCATATTCCCCATGCATTTTTCTCCACAGAAATCCTTATTTTTCAGAAATTATTGCACACTTTTAAAAGACTTCAGCACCAGCTGTACAGTCAGGGTTTTCCTACAGGACCCTGTTACCTAAGCTTTTCTCTTTTACCGGAAAGATCAAGAACACTGCCTGCATTCTCATGGTCTTCATCCTCACCCCAAGGCCCTTGGTATCGTTCATGATACACTAAAGTTCTCTACAATAGCATCATTTGTCTCCCCATGGGTGAGCAACAAGGAATAAAAGCTTGAAGACTGAATAAGCCTCAGCAGTTTCTCTGTAACATTCCAAATCCAAGGTGCTAGCAAGCGATAAATATGCCAAGACAACAAAAAATCAGTTGTGTTCTCATCCCCTGCAGAGGTTAGTCTCCCATCATCAGCAGCCACTGCTTACATTTGGGGGTAATTGATTACACAAAAATGTTATTGCTATGTGCAGATATAGGTATGTACTGTTTTTAACTATAGTGACATTCTTGGCAAAGAGAATAGGAAATCAAGAGTCATGGTCCATTACTTAGAACTTAAAGCTTTCAGTTTTCAGAGTTTTTGGTTTTTACTTAAATGTCCCTTGTTGTACATTTCTAAGGAGACAAAACACTCAGGAAATAGTATTAAGCTTTGGGAACTCTTTCTTCTTGTCTAAGTTAATTGATTGCTGTTGGACAGCTGCTAGTGCTGCTAGCTCCTCTTAGTAAACTGAATTGATTGCTGCGTCTCCTAGTAGGTAGGCACAAGATAAGCTTCCACTTCACAGAAAACACTACAATAATTTGACTCTTATTGGAAGTCCCTGCAGAGAGGCTATGGAATGAAAGGACTCAGAAGAAGAATTATCCTCTCTTCCTGCCTTGGAACAATCTTTCAGGTCAAGGAAGTAGGCTGGAAGCAGCAAGGGGACTTTTTTATGCTCAGGCATATGCTGCATTTGTTCAGTGAGGGGAATTACTTTTCTGTACTCCTTTAATTATTGCAATAGGGACTTAAATATTGTTGAAGGCAGCATATTGCAATGTTTGCCAAGTGGCAAAAACATTCCTTATTGTACTATTGACCTATTCCTTTTTGTATTTGTCCAGAAGATTTCTGTTACAGCTTCAGCCAGAGGGAAATTATTTTCCAGTTCATCAGCAAAGTGCTGGGGCGAAGCTTTGATCCTGTCTTTATCTGCTTCCATTCTCATTCTTGAACATCCATACATAGTTCTTGATTTGATACTTAATTCCTGAACTCGTCCAAAGAAATGAAATGAAATTAATATCATGGCTAGGGCCAAGCGGATCCCTTCTCTCTCTCTCCCCTCTCACTCCCTGCCCAGTCTCTCTCTTGCTCACTCTCTCTCTCACATCATAGTAGAATGATGCATTCATATGGCAAAAGAGACTCCAGAGAAGTGCATAGCATAAGCAAGAAGTCTCAAATTTAGATTTCTTCTGACTTTTAGAGCTTTCCAATCTTTAGAATTTTTAGAATAAAAAAAGAAAAAAATACAATCACTTCAGCCTTTTATCTCCTACTCAAAAAATAAAAACAGAAAGCATTTTTAAATGTAAGGAAAATACTGAGTTATGTCATAAGACCTAAAAAAGGAATGCTAAGCTAAAACAATAATAAATTATCATTTTAGAAAAAGAATCTATCTGAGGCAATTCTGGCAAGCAGGTAGATTACTCTAGTTAGAGAAAAGGTTTTGGGGGAAAAAATCAAGACTTTTAAAGATTTTTTTTTCAGTGCTCTGGAAAATTTTACTTTTAGTGTACATATATA
>NW_010323654.1:0-3707 GCF_000700745.2 Antrostomus carolinensis | reverse complement strand
TTCTATGATTCTATGATTCTATGATTTACTGAGACAGTGGGTGACCTCAATTCAAATCTCTTACTTCTTGGCTATTGGGAGCTTACTTTTATCCTATATTCTGGTCATACCGCTGACTCTATGGACATTCTTATAAAAGAGTCTCTCATTCCTCTTTTGGAAATATCTGTATTAATTAAGAATTATTTCTTAAAGCACCAACTTTGTAGCTGGGCCTCCTGCTTTTCATAATCATATGGATCTATCTATCTAGAAACTTACAAAGGATATAGGTTTCAGCACAATGGAGAAAAAGAACCGGGGAGAGGAGGGAAGGTGTTTTTTTCTTTTCTATAAGCTGGGAAACTTTTCCTTCTCAGGATTTATCTTCAGTGGGATCTTTCTCCATTGCTAGATATCCCACTTTAATTAGAAAGGCAGAAGCTTAAGTAACCTACAGTGGCAACACTGTACTACTTAATGTTTCCATTTCTACTTTTTCCTTTTGAATGTATTTCAAATTTCAGGTAAGATTACTATATGTCTAAATTAATTTTGGTATATAGAACATTGGATCAGATCCTGTCTTTTCCAAGTTCTGATTATGATCCTGTAAATTCAGAGGGATCATTTGCACTTAGTGTTTTTTGAAATACATGAAAAATAGGTAACAATTTGTCAACATGGAAGGAGTGCATTATACCGGTGAAACCTCCCCTATTAGCTGGCATAATTGGCATCAGCAAGTCACACATCCATTCTGATCTCAGATGGGTGGGGGAATAAGGATGACATTATGCTTTCCTATTCCCATCTGAAATCCATACATCATGTATTTTCAATGGCTGTATCTATTAATATTAAGTGTTGTTGCACAGTTTCCATAATATTGGTTTCAGTTTTTAATAACCCACAGTTAACTAAGTTACCGATTTGTCTTCCAATGCTCGCTTATCTTTTTTTAAGAAACATACACACTGATATGTTATTTCTAGTATACAATAATAAGTTGTTTCTGAGATGCTTTGATTTGCCATGCTGGGTGAAGTACCAATTGTTTAGAAAACAATCTCTGCCTCCCGTTGCAAATAAACACACTGCAATGTGTGGATAGACGGGCAGTGACCAAACCAGACTATGAATCAAATTTATGTCTCAAGAACTTTACTATTAATAATATTTACTGCCAACTTTTAATATCAAAGAAGAAAGTACAGCACAGTGTTTTAACACACTCCAGAACACTTTATTAAATAGCATAGCAATATGCTGTTGTAAATTGAGGTCAGGAGGAAGGGTAGCAGTACTTTATAGGCTTAGGAACTTGATACTCTGGTATACCACTGGGATAAGAGTCTCTCTTCCAAGGCTATTTGCAGCTGACAGTGCTATCAACAACTCCAGCTCATTAAGACAACAATAACAATAACGGAGTGAAAAAAAGAAAAAAGAAGTAAGTATGAGAGATATAGGTAAAAACAATGATTTTGTTTATCTCAAGCAAAAAAAGGCAACTGAAAGAGACCCCTGGGACACCTGAGGGAAGAAACTCTAATGCTAATTGACATGATTTAAAAAGATGACTCTGTTATTGCCAGCAGTCTAATTTAGTCATTAGCTCCCCTATGTTGAGGCAATCAAACCAGTTGTTATCATTTTAGTAGATGGATAACAAGGTATGCCTCGGAGTACAGATGTACATGCTAGAAAGTAGGCTAAAAGAATCTGAAAAGAGCTTTCTAGTAAATACAGTTTGTATATCTTTTTATGAAATACAACTCCTTAATGTTATTTGTCTGCTGAATGAGCTTCATTATATTTTGTGCAAATATGTAGTAGTAATTTGTCATGAGGCCACAGAAAAACAACAAAAGAAACAAAAATATCTACATCTCTTTAATTTCACCATTTCTCAAATTAAAAGGTTTACATTTTTCCCTAAAAATAAATATTTGTTAGAGGGAAAATGATTTATGTTTTTGTTTCCTCTCTATACTGTATGCTTGCATTGAAGTGTTGGTCTGGAAGTTGTCAAGGATGTAAGAAGCGAAAAGCACTTGTACTTACAACCGTGGCAGATGTAACTCACTATATGAGCTCAAAGGTTTGTTGCAATACTGTTCTCACATCTGTTCCCTGAGTACACTTCCCTCTCTGAAAGTGTCCTACCAGTATCATGCAAACAGCCTCTTTTCTACATTGTACATGGTTCAAATGAAGAGTGAAGGGGAAAAAAAACAAAGACTATATATGAAAATAAATAAAAACAGTAGAGAAGACTATAAACTGTATATATAAAGGCTATCAAGTATATATACATATATGTAGACTATATATATATAAAGACTATAGAAAAGAGTATATATATATATATACAAAGTCTCTTTCCAGACGTCCCTGCTGCCCAGAAAATCTCTCTTATATATAGAGAGAGCCTCTCATATAAAACCATTGCCCACTCTTGACTTTTCTCTTTAAGCTTGCTATAAACTTTTACCTTTTTCAGTAATTTTGGTGCAACAGAAAATGCCTGTTGTCATAAGAACAGGCTTTGAGAGAGCATGCTGATGCTTTGAAATTAAGACTCTGTCTCAGTAACAGGATTGGGTCAGTCAGGGAATGAGTGTCTGAGTGAGAAGGGGAGTAGCCAA
Source organism: Antrostomus carolinensis (assembly GCF_000700745.2). NCBI lineage: Eukaryota > Metazoa > Chordata > Aves > Caprimulgiformes > Caprimulgidae > Antrostomus > Antrostomus carolinensis. Next base: position 1,077 of record NW_010323654.1, on the reverse strand, counting down.
AAGCTCCAAAATAAAGTGTTCTTCTGCTATGTGGAGATCAGAGATTCAGTCTTTACTTTGAGTCAAGCAAGATGTGAACAAATACATATACAAATGTCCCTGTTTCCAAATACTTTAAATGTAAATTTTTGAAAGGTCTATTTCAAAAGTTTTAAGTGGTCTTTTTAAATTAAAGTGCAACCTTCAAAAAAGTTGAAGTTTGAAATTAAATGTTTAACAATAATAACAGGTTATTTTTGCTTATGCTTTGTTTTGGGCAGAAAAATATAAAAGTACTAAAGATGAGCATTTGAAAAAAAAAAAAAATCTCATTTGCTTAGTTGGTATCTGCCAAGAGTTCTATCAAATTCAATAGAATTAATGCCCTTCCATGACATTACTACACTTTATCCCTGGATGTTATAAATGGAACTTAGAAAATTACACTGCCAGAAATGGATTGAGAGAATTAACTTGCATAAGGAGGCAAATCTCTAACTTCTACTTTGATTCACCTCTCATGAGTGCCACAATCCACTGAGAGAAAGATGGAAGTGATAGCCTTTACAGAGTAGAGCACATGACTGCTCTTGTATGTAGAAGGGCTTTTGAGGAGCTGGATTGCACGTGGGTCAATCCAGTCACAATTTACTGCTGTCTGCTGCTAGGACAATTTGCATAGGGGAGATTTTTATATAGCTTGTTAAAACAAGTGTAAGGGAATCATTATCAGACAGGAGACTACACAATGGGAATATTAACAAGCCAATAATCTGTCATTTGCTGTCCAATTTTTTTTTTCCCTAATAATATATTAAAGTATAAAGTAGTCATAACCTGCAGTGTACAGAATGGGCAAGTGCCATATGACCTCTCCTTCCGCACAAATGCCTCCAGCTCTGTTTGGGAAGGGAGCAGCCTCACAGTAAAAAGGAGCCAGTACCGCAAAAGCCACACCCAAATGGTAGCTCTCCATTTCCCTAAAAAATTTGCCAGTGTGCTTTGCTGGTGCATCCAAAGGGAGAAGGAGAAGGAGTAAGGACAGCAGGAGAGTTCAGCAACTGCGAGCACAGTCATAGAATCATAGAATGGTTTGGG
>NW_010323653.1:0-2139 GCF_000700745.2 Antrostomus carolinensis | reverse complement strand
TGCCTGGGGTTATTCATCCACAAGTGCAGGACCCTACACTCGCCCTTATTGAATTTCACCAGGTTCCTCTCCACCCAGCTCTCCAGCCTGTCCAGATCTCACTGAATGGCAGCACAGCCATCTGGTGTGTCAGCAATTCCTCCCAGCTTTGTGTCATCACCAAACTGGCTGAGGGTACACTCAGTCCCTTCATCCAAGTCACTGATGAATACTGAATAGGACTGCACCATGTACTGACGCTTGAGGAACACCACTAACCACAGGCCTCCAACTAGACTCTGCACTGTTGATTAAAACCCTCTGAGCTCTGCCATCGAGCCAGTTCTTCACCCACCTCACTGTCCCCTCATCTAACCCACACTTCCTAAGCTTACCTGCGAGGATGCTCTGGGAGACAGTGTATAGGTTGTTGTAATTAGCTTCTGAATTTAGGAAACTGCAAAATAGTACAAAATTTAAGCTATATAAGTATTTGGAGGAAAACAAAAAGAAAACTTGCACAGTGGGTATGCAGTAGGACATTTCATTGGGAGCAGTTAGTAGCCAGAATGGAGCACATATGCTGGTGAGGATTATTATTCACAAGAGTTTATTTTGCATGAGCAGCTGTTTTCAAAGTGCAGAGAACGGATATGAATGCATGGATATGTATGTAACTATAGAGGCATTCATAACTTTGTGGTCCTGATATTTCAGGCAACAGCAAAGGCAATAAAAAATAAAGGCTGATTTCATTGCAAGCTTGTTCTGCACCCTCTGCACGTGTGCATGCTCTTATCCATGTACCTACAGCAAGCTGATCTGATACATTTGAGCAAAGCCCTCACTTTGCATGGTAGCACAGTTCTTCCTTTATGGCAAGTCACCCCGCATGTGGCTCTCACAGGCACAGCAACTCTCAGCAGACAGCAGTAGTAGTATTACTAGACTGGAAACCTGTCTTCAAATATATAAAGATATAGTTATTTCCTGGTAAAAATATGATCACATGATATTTGTAATGAAAACCTCTCTTCCCATATCCATCTCCTTTTGCCAAAGCTGTAAGCATTTTTCCACTGTTCCCTGACATTTCAAGCAGGGCTCTCGTCCCCTGATGTTTACAGCTGCACAGTAGTGTTTTTCACAGTTGAACTCAGTTTAACACATAATGTCCCAAATGAAAGTGCAAGTCTTTCAGACACAGTCAAAATTTCCTTTTGGTGACTCCAGCATGGTTTCAGCATCTTGTCTGTAAGAAAGGCATATTTTTACCTTGAGATACTGACGTGGATGTTGGCTCTTGAGACAACCACAGAAGAGACAAAACATGTAGTCTTCTGAGACCAAGGCCAGGTAGCTGCCATGGCTGTTAAATTCCTGTCCTCCCATTCCTGTAGACCCAGATTGATGTAGTTGTCATCACCCTATCCCTGTATGCCTCTGCGCCGCACCCTGTGTCTCCGTCTACCAAGTCCTCGGCCGTTGTATCAGCCCTGTATTTTTATTCCCTACATGGCTGCGTCAGAGTCTTAAACATCTAATTCAGCATAGCGCCACTGCTTGCTACTAACAGCTATATAAAACAATGGTTGTACCATGCAAAGATAAATGAAAGTAGAACAAATTAACCACAGACACCCGGTTGATTAGAAAAATTAGCTGCCACAGCTAAACAAAGTAAAACAGAGCTGTGAGCAGGTCAAGAGATATTTAAACAGAGCAAGTCTGACAAGGCTCAGTCCTGAGGCAGTGCAAATTCACTGCAGAGCTCATGGCCTCTTGCTAGAAGGCAATACTCTGTTGTAGGGCAAGAGGGTTACACAGCAAAATGTTGTCTGTGGAGATACTGGAGAGTGATTTCCATAATCACTCTCTAATAGCGACACATTCACCCTGTACTCGAAACATTTCATCTTCCAGCAGTGATGTGTGTGCAGGGACTGGGAAAGCTCATTTTTCCTTGTTAAGCTCCTGGGCTGTACTAAAACCCATGCAGTGAATGTCTGTGCTGTGTCTCTAAGAGGTTAAGCACAGCTCTTATGGCTAGAATGACTGGGAGGAGTGGCTGATACACAGGAAGGCTGTGCTGCTGTTCAGCAAGACCTGGACACTGTGGAGAATGGGCAGAGAGGAATCTGATGAAGTTCAACAAAGGCA
>NW_010323652.1:0-4619 GCF_000700745.2 Antrostomus carolinensis | reverse complement strand
TTGAGGGACACCACTCGTCACTGGTTTCCCCAGAAGCTGTCTCAGCACGGACTTGAGCGCTGCTTTTGCACAGGAAGTTTATTAACATTGAATTTCTCATCCGTTTTGAGGTAGGCTTTAAGGTCAGGAAGGAAACCTCTGTAATAAGATGCACTCTGCTTTCTGAAGGATACAGTTTCAGTTGCCCTCTGCACATTTTAATTGTTTAATGAATTCCACACAGCCTCTTGCAAATAGCTTTACATGTGAAACTGATTACTGAACGCAAGAGGGATTTTTTTTTAACAAGTGTTTTCCTTTTGACCTAGTCGTTGCTTACATTTCAGTTAATTTAATATGAAGAGTTTTGTTCTAGTTTTTTTTCCTTCCCTGGGATGCGTTTCAGTAAATGTAACTGGGTTGAGATGCATCGTCGTCGTTACACAGAATGTTTTCTGTCCCCAGACCCGCTAATTAGGGCTGACTTAGATTAGCCAGGAGATTCAGTTAAGATCTATATTACCTGACACATGTCAGTAGGAGTCTCAGGACTCCTGAATGTGTTCCAGCTGAATAGAGTTAATACACAAATCTCCTGGCTTGCTTTTTCCAAACACAGTGTGCAGGTTTTTTTATGAGTGAAAATGCTTGTCAGTTCAGGGAGTGTAATGTTCTGGAAATCGATACCAGTGTTGTCCAGCTCATAATAATCAACTGAGAGGCTGAGCAGAAAAAGGCTTTTTGCTTCAATTTGGTAATTGAAACAAAATAAAAACATGTTAGGGCTACTTTTTTATGTTTATTATTATTATTGCTCTTCTTTTTTTAAGGTTTTTCAATGAAGCTAAAGAAATCTAAATTTTTTAGAAGTCACTTCAGGTTGAGCTAAGTGTTTTGGAAATGCCACAAGGCAGAGGAGGGATGCTGGGGCACTTGTGGGGCTGGAGCGTTTCCTCCTCACCAGGAAAGGCTTGGCTCCCCCAGCTCCTCATGGCTGGGAACATGTGGGCTGAGTGGTACTCAGGGAAAAGACCTCTTAGAACCTTGGTAGGAAAACACACCTCAGCGATTAGACAACTGGAGTCTTTTGTATTTCCTCCAGTTAATATGCAGGTATTTTACAGAGACTGAAAGAGAACCAATAATTAAACCCAGGTCACTCCTTCAGATGTCCCACCAAGTAAACAGCAGGCTAGGCCTTTTGGCACAGCAGAGAACCTGGTCGCAATCAAAATAAATGCCAAAAGTTTAAAATAACAAAAAAACCCCCACACATTAGTACATGTCCTCCTCACATCTGTTTTCTGCATCTCATCCTCTTAGCTCTTGCCTTTCATTAATAGTTTCTGAAAATGACTTGGGTAGTGGAATCATGGGTTTAGCAAACAAAAATCTTCACTTTCATGCTTTGGAGGTGCCAGCTGTTTTTCATAATAGTGAAAACTATTGAGAGAACCTACGTTGACAAATATTTTCAGCTGCCCTGAAACTGCATGTTCTAGGGAATAAATGATTAGTTGAAAACTTTCTAGTGAAATTTTGCCTCTGGTTTCCTGCCCTTGGTGCACCAGCTGGACACAAGCCAGGCAACAGGAGCTTGTTCTCCATCTGGTGAAGTTTTAAAAAATTTTTTGGTTAGGCATGCTCAAACCCAGGTACTGCAAGGTTCATTGCTGGTTAACCTGTTTGCAAGAACCACAAGAGGATGATATTTTACCCGCCTTCTACCCCAGACAGATAGAGTCTGTTGGCTCCAGGGGTCATGTACTTGTCACCATCCTTGCTGATGGCCTCACCAGGATGGGACTGCGTCAGTCCCTCCACTTTTGTCTTCTCCAGGTTCATCGTCCAGGGTGGTCCTCTCCTCAGAGACCCTACTGCTTCTTATTGGGGTGCCTCATGCAGCCACCACACAACCTCCACACATGTTTTTAAGTGCTACTGGAATATAAAGCACAAACGGCGGATGAAGGACTTTGCTTACCCTTTTCCCTTCACCAAACAGATGGTCAGATTTTAAAGCCTCCTGTTTCTGGACAATGAGTCCATTCCCCCATATACCCCATGCCCATCCTCCCAGAAGAGTTGCTGTAAGCATGTTTTCTGCCCTGTTTCTGTGTTACTCGAGTGCCTGTTACCTGCCCCAGCTCCCAACCAAGCCATCTGAATTCTCGTCCAACTCTGTTGCTAGTTCTTCCCATTTTGTAGGTGCTCTCCCCATCTTAACACTGAAGAGTTTCTGTTTCCAGACCAAAACTAAGTAAATGTTCACTTTAATCCTAACACCTTGTATGGGTGGTTTTTTACAGCTGAGCACCATGCAGTGTTCACTGGGCTGCTTTTATGTTTTCTTATCCCTGTCTGTTGATACAGTGAACAAAATATCAGAGATGGGACTGGGCGGTGAGGAAATACCTGCTTGTAAAGCAAAGCTGTGATAGGCAGTGAGGTCTATCTCTCATGGTTTATCTTGCTCTGGCAGAAATGGCTTTGATCTGAACTGGATAAAGCTTGGATGCAGCTTGAAAATAGGCTGTGTTGTTTTTCTTGACAGCCCCAGTACTGATGGTGTGACACTGTCTAAAGTACCCCAAATGTAAAATTCTCATCATCGTGCTGCCTCTCCTGTCTCAAGAGCATCTCTCTGTGCGATGGTTTCTCTGTGGTTTTTTTTGTTTGTTTTTTTTTTTTTTTTTTTTTACTCCAACCCAGCAATGTAGGTCAGGGAGAGTTCTATGGCTTTTAAATTCATATGGCAAGATTATTCTGTAAATCAGACTATGTTGACAGTAGAGATTTTTTTCAGCTGAAAATAAACAAAATGTTTATGGTTGATTTTTGCTGATATATGCCAGTAACCATGGTACAGGTAGTGGCTGGTTCTCCTTGCTCTGTGCTAGGCTTGTGTGTGGTTAGCAGTTACACAGGAGAGATGAGTGTTTGCTGAGCTCATCCAAGTATAGGTAGAATAAGGAAAATATTTCTATTTATAACCCCCACTGGAAAGCTTCAACTGCTATATTGAATCCCAAGAGATGAGCTTGAGTTATGGCAGCGTGTCTCGCAGGAGGCGGTAGGGCAGTCAGGAGGCATTAAGCCAGTGGATCAGCTGCATGTCTAGTTAAAATCCAAGCCCAAACAATCTGTGTTCTCAAGAAAGCTGAGTAAGGGGGATACTTACTCTGTTGAAAAGCCTCCAAAAAAGTGGGATACAGTTTATTATTTTATGTCAGGATTTAGCAAATGTGTGATTCTGTAATCAATGTGCTGAGAACTGAACTGCTGTTTGACAAGTATTATCTGTTGGTTTTTTTCCTTTATTGGAGAATACTGCTTGTAAGCTGTTACCAGATCTCAGTTTTACAATGTGAATTCTGTTGATGCACTCAGGATGCCCAAGCATTGATAATCATCACAATTGACAGGTATTTCTGTAGCCGTTGTACAAATGCAGCCATGGCTGTTACACTTTCACATATAAAGACGTGCTCCAGAGTATTTATTATTTCTCAGGTGTCCCCTTTAGCTGCTTTGCCTTGCCATGCACAAAGTGCCCGCTTTATTCCTGAGTGTGCAAACTGTAGCACGCATATCAGTATGCTTAGAGCTTGTGTGATGCTGGTGCTGGTGTGATCTCTGCTGCTAATGGAGAAGGCAAAAACCCCAAATTGGTTTGATGCCAGAATCGGGACTAGGCCACCAATCTTCTTACTGGGATTTAGCAGTTCCCTGGGCTTTTTTAGATTAGTGCTGGCTTTTTAGGATTGCAAGCTCAAACGGCATTAAAGAAGGTTGCCCCTGAAAAAGACTGTCATGTTATACAATGTCATTGACACTTGCTGCAGGTATGTAGCTACAGCATAGACAGTGTTAGGTATTTATCTAAATGCTTGTATTTAAATACCTACAAGATAGTTGTCAGAAAAGGTTATTTTCAGGAATGGTGATACATTTCAATGTGCTATATTACAATAAATAATAATAAGCTGATAAATTATAGTACTGCCATGATGGGGGATAAAAGAAAACAGTCAGTCGTTGCTGTATGTCAAAATACCTCCTAGTCTACTCCAAGTTTTTTTACACGGCATTCATTTATGTGTGCAGAGCAGTATGAGATAGAGTTCTAAATTAAAAAGCGGAGATAGGCAAAATACTATTGTAGTTTTTATTTCAAACTATTAGAATATATTAATCACCTAGTGGAATGTATACGCAGGTTCATACATTAAAAAAAAATATGTATTGGGTTTGCATGGCCAGCTTTTGGTAGCGGGGGGCATAGGGGTGGCTTCTGTGAGAAGCTGCCAGAAACTTCCCCTGTGTCTGACACAGCCAATGCCAGCCGGCTACAAGGTCCCGCCACTGGCCAAGGCCGAACCCATCAGTAATGATAGTAACACCTCTGTGATAACATAATTAAGAAGGGGAAGAGAAAAAAAAAAAAACCTGCTCATTTTGCAGCTGGAGGGAGGAGTGACAATATGTGAGAGAAACAACTCTGCAGACACTGACACAAGGTCAGTGAAGAAGGAGGGGGAGGAGGTGCTCCAGGCACCTGAGCAGAGATTCCCCTGCAGCTTGTGGTGAAAACCATGGTGACACAGGCTGTCCCCCTGTAGCCTGTGGAGGATCCCACG
>NW_010323651.1:1364-7839 GCF_000700745.2 Antrostomus carolinensis | reverse complement strand
TCCCTGGCACCGAGGTCAGACTTACAGGCCTGAAGCAATCCAGCCAGCTCCAGTTGAGTGAGGTTATAATCAGGAAAATAATGTGTAATTCCAGGAAAGTCTTTAGGAACAAAAATACAAATGTTTGCATACATGGATAATGCATGCAAATAACAAATACTCACAGAAGTAACAGTGATATACAAGTTATCTTTAAATACTATTTTGTGCAGGTCTATTGTAGAAGTGAGAAGAACATGACAGCTCACAGTGGCAGGGTACCTTGTTTTCTGACAGGTATTTAAGAAAATCATTAAATATGGAGAAATACTACAAATTCTTCATTTTATATAAGCAAGGTGTGTGTCTTCATGAGAAAGAATTTAGAAATTTTTCATGCATCACAAGTTTTATCTTTGTATAAAATGGGAAATATGTTATACAGATAAATGCAAATTTAAGGAAAGATGTGTCAAAAGAGCACATAGACCAGTAGAACAGCAGAGGACACATAAATATACTTTGGAAATAAAAACTTTACCCCAGATTAACCTAAAAGTTTCATTCACTATTTTGAACTGTAAAGTTTCATTTTACCACTAATACTTTATGTTGTTAAGAGATTAAAATTATTCATTCTAAAGACCACCTCTACTCTGATAGGTAGTCTGAGGAAAAAACTGACTTAGAAAATACTTACTACCTAATAAATACTAAGCACACTACTATATATAAAGAATAATAATATTTTGAAGGTAGGCACACGTCCATTTGTAATTTTGATTGAAACTTTCATTTTTGACTGTACTTAGACCACCATAAGTTCAAATGGCTTTTAAGGTGCCCATCAAAAAGAAAAGCATGAAAATAAGTCTACTATTAAGTAGACTACAAAGTCTGCACCTTCTTTAGTAAATGTTTATAGGAACCAATACTTATTTCATTACTTAAAGAGATGCCTAAAAATTTCCCATTACCTTATTATGCTAATCATGCTGTGGAAATTGCTGCATCTAGTTTAAATATGATTGTGGTATCAGTGACCATCAGAAGCATTCTGGAGTTCTGATGTCATGACTGAGATTAAACTAGTGCCAAGATTGACAATTTCAAAAGAGGCATCAAATCCCATAAAAATCTATTTCTGCCTGCCCAATTAGAAACAATTTCTCTCCAGAGGCAGTAAGTTCTGGAGCAGTGACCCAAATCAAATTTTAAGAAATTAGTACCTCTGAAAAGGTCACAGATTTTTTTTTTCCCCTTAATTAGCGACCTGTTAAAGGATGAATAGATTGAAAATTACTTTTTAACACATAATATAAACTACATTTTCCAAAGTATATTTATTTCACTTTGCACAATGTTTTTGTTCCTATGTTATTAAAAGAATACTGAAAGTATTGAGGCAACCATGCATTTTTAAATATAGTGAATTTCTTAATTTTGTTACACTTTAGTGGATTACAAATTACTTCCTTATTTCCCCTCCCATCTCCAAATTCCCATTTATACAGTATTTTGAACTATGGGTACTTTTCAGTTTTAGATTTCAGATGCTTCCATATAAACAAGTCCATGTCACCCTCTTTTTATTTTTTATTTTATTTTTTTCAGGGTATGGAATTCAGACAAACAGGAAAGATGTAAGCATTCTCCGGGGGCACCCAGAAGAATCCGCAATGGGTAAAAGGTTTCCTGAGCTTTGTGCCTATCAAAAAAGACTCCTTTGTTCACATCCCACAAGACATCACGTAAATATGAGTATTGTGTTAGAGCCTAATGACACCTCTACCCATGGCCATGTTCATTCAAATTGAAAAAAAAAAAAAAAAAGTCTCAAAACATAATAGCTTTTCTCTGGCAATTCTTAGAGTACTTTCATACCAGTCTAACTCCATTTACTCTAAAAGGATCCCTAGATCCACAATGGTAACACAGTCAAGTAAGACCCTCAAATTTAGATGAAATTAGAGTACAGAAGTACCATATACTGTGTTTATTTTTATACCATTAAGGGGTATTGTGGAGACCATGATGTCCTCAAACAATATATAATATTTGCAACTTGCTACTGACTACTGACCAATTAAATAAAATAGAAATGAACAGCAAAATGATGCACAGTAGGTAGGCAAATCAGTAATTAATTTTAATATTTCAGAACATCTTGCTACACTGTATGTAAAACTAGCAGATATAAAACATGAAGATTGTTTCCTGCCTTTATCACACTTCTAAACACAGTTGGATTTGTTTCTCTAGATAAGGAAGTTTGCAAAATATTGCCATACCCTCTTTCACTTACTGCCATTTAGTACACAGAGATCTTGGACACCCATTTCTTCTAGAAAACCACTGAGGTTTTATCCCTTCTTACCAGGAAGGCAAGAGTAGATTCTGAATTACAGTGAACATACTTCACACTGAGTCCAGATATATAAAGTCAATCTTCAGGCTTCTCACTCATATAAATAAATGAGGAAACTTCATGGTAATGGAAAGATGTCATTTTCAATATATATCTTACCAAAGCATAATTGGCTATGTTTAATTTTTATTGAAGCTATTCATGCTACTCATCATTTTGATGCTTTCAATTAAATATTTTGCTTTTATTTTTCTCTTCAAATGATTACATCTCCATCAGCTTCTTATATTCTCTAAAAGAGAACCCTGAATTTTGCATGCCTATGTTCAATCTAAGTGGTCATGGAAAAATAATAAAAAAAACTCCAAAACTACAAAAGCTTAACTAGACTACACATTGGTGCAACTCCCTCACAAACTGCACATCCAATTATCTACTGACCTTAAATGAAAATGTGTTTTTTATTTGATTAAACCTTTGTTCAATCAATGTGACGTTTTGCTGGTAGTCTTTCCATGCAGCTATATCAATCTTTAAATACCACTAACTTTGCATACATATAGAAAATCTAATTTCTGGACTGACAGTACGATCATTGCAAAAGAAAAGACATCTTTACCTTAATGACTTTTTAAGGAAAAAAAAAAAGGCTTCTTCAGGTAACTGAGATAAACAAAATTCAGTTATCAAAAGATAGTTATGCTGCCACAGGATAATTACAGAGATACTACAAAATTTAAGACTCTTAATGCAATACAGTACCAACTATCTATCTAGTTTGGCCAGTACAGAAAAAAGTATTGTCTAATTAGTACAACACTTGTTGGCATAATCAATGTGCTAATACAGAACTGCTCTTCCTGTTTCTGAGCTACCATGTATAGAGATGCATCACTGCACTATGCCAAGTAGAAATCAAATTTTATGCATAAAAAAATATAGAAACAGAAAGGATTGGGTTTTGTTTGTTTGCTTTTATACTTAGATTCCCCTACATTGCACATTTTAAATTGGAATATTTCAAGTATACAAGTCTTGCAGAAGTATCCTGAACTATATCGTTCCTTTTCTTGAAAATTAACTAAGAATGTATTCAGGAGCACTATAAATTTGGCAGACACTCTCTATGAAACTTTCCTCTGTAAAAATAAACAAACAAAAACCCTAATACCACCAAGATACCATGGGAAACAACAATGGCCAAGAAGCAAAGACATCTTTTATTTATTTCTTTGTAACCAAGTGGCAGATTACTACTTTTTCTTTAACACTGAAGCCAACTGGAGATTTTATAACAACATATCTTTTCACTTCAAAGTGTTTATTTCATTAGAAAAAGCCCTTGACCTTTTTGAATAAATATTCATTAGTTTTGAAGAACCTTACAGGGGCAAAATGTTTTCATCCTGTTGAGCGAGAAGAATAGCCTTTACCCTGCACTGCTGCCTACTCATGAGCTCAGTGGCTGAGGTGACCCCTGGGGAGGTGGATGCAGATGCCTGCGCTTCCTCATGCTCACAACAGGGACTTGAACCCCTGTCACCTGCATTTACTGCGGCTGTCCTGACCACACTTGATTGAGATTTATAGAGCAGCAGCCTGCACTTTTCCTCTCTACAAAAAAAATGGAACAAAATCTCAGTAGTTTGCATAAAAATGGAATTCCTGTTTCAAATACAGCATCGTTCAAGTTTCTTTGTTACAAATGAGAGGAGCGCGCTGAGCTTGCAATGGTGAAAACACTGATGGCAATTTACTGTTGAGTATGGCTGCTGCTTCTGCTTTGGAACAGCCTATTTGCTTTACCCTCTTTGCATATGCTGGGAACACACAGTTTGCAGAACTTTTTATTAATACTAAAATACTTGCAATTAATGGAAATAAACTAAAGATTAATTTGCCTGGTAAAAACATTGTAATTATGCCTGTGGGATTTGAATTAAAAGCATCCAAATGCTAATAAGAACTAGTTAACTCCAGAGGGTAGCTGTGATTAGCTATTACTAGATTTGATCTTTTACAGATGGGGAAAGTTGCAGGGTTACAATCTAAGAAAAGAGGTGCTTCTTCTATAAGGATATTCATATGAATCATCTCTTTCCTCTCATAAATCTTACCATTTAATTCTTTTATATTTGTCATTATGGAATTGGGAAGCCTAACCTTCCAACCTCTTCTCTGCTCATTTTGAACAAACAAAGAAAAATGCCAAGAAACTCAGCCAAAACTGAGCTTGATAATATTTTCTTTAAGCAGTTTCCCAGAGATCCAGTTACTAAAACGTTATTTGTAAGTCATATTTTAAGTGAAATGTGTGTGCCACAGAGGCACAAATTATGCTGTCACTTGCAGTGCAATATTACACCTAGCTAAGTTTCTGCATGATTCCTGCGTTGCCACTGTTACAGGGTCTTAGCTGTATACCCTTTCCCACTCTGATTATTCAATATTTTCTTACATATTTCACTTGCAGCAGACCTCTGCTGTCTCCTGTTTTTTGTAAAAAAAAAAAAAGGAAAATAGATGCATTTTAGTGTCTATTTTTTCCTGGGCAAGAGTTCTATCCTGACATACCCGCAGAGAAGCTAAGATAATAGATACGGTGAGTGAGACCAGATAGATTAATGAGCTCATTATAATTCATTAAAGAGTGATGCGGGGATGACTGCCCACTTTAATTAGTTTTATTACTGCAGGAAATTGTTTCATATGCCAAGCTTATCACCAAGCATGCCTGGAAAACATTATTGTAATCAGACTTGATACAAGAACCTTTCATTAGCCTGTAAGGCTAAAGGCACTTACAATGACAAGGAAAGTATTAAAAAGATGGACATGAGAGTGGCTAGCATAAAATAATTTATCATGTCTGATAATTCAGTGATAAACAGCACAATGGTGATTTCAAGTTCAAAATTTGTTGGAACAGCCGTGTTGCTATGGCACACCGTGTACTCTTCCTGTAATCATGACATTAGCTGACAGTAATAGATTTAGAAGGTTTAATAGGTCAGGTTTGCTCAGATAATAAAACCTAATGGAAAGTAACTATGACTCAAAAATTCTAATGATAATGTAAATAGGTAACTGGAATTTCTTCAGAAATATGTGGGCCCCTTTTTCCAACCATCCACCAGATTAGCAAATACATTTCTACACATTTTTTGACAATTGTAAATTGCAGGTAAGAAACATGTAAAAAAAATTTCTAGATAACAACAGGTTAAAAAACCCACTCAGATGAAGTAATAGTAGATTCAGATGGAGAGAAAAAGAAAGTTAGCTTAAGAGTTTTGTCCAGCCAGTGAAAGTCCCACTGAAGAAAGCATTATGTTCTAGGATCCAATTTTTAACATTTAAAGGCCAAGAACATATTCACATTCAAGGTCTCTTCATCATTATACAAATGGTTTAAGGTCTAATCTCCATAACCTCAATAATTTATTACAATCATGCCTACCTTATCATTTTAGTTACACACATTCCTGATTAGTTGTATTTTGAATATATTGTTTAGTATTATCAGACTCTATAACTTATCAAGAGTTAAGTATTTGTTTTCATAGAAATGTTAAGGGAATACCTATAAACACTCTTGTTCTATGGGGATACGACCTGACTGGCATCATGGCGACATGGTGGGATGGCTCCCATGACTGGAGTGTTGGAATGGAAGGATACAGGCTCTTCAGGAAGGACAGGCAGGAGAAACGAGGAGGGGGTGTTGCCCCCTATGTCAACAACCAGCTGGAGTGTATGGAGCTCCCCGTGGGGATGGATGAGGAGCTAACCAAGAGCTTATGGGTCAGGATTAAAGGGAAGACAGGGAAAGGGGATGTTACAGTGGGGGTCTGCTACAGGCCACCAGACCAGGGAGACTGAGCAGATGAGGCTCTCTATAGGCAGATAGGAGCAGCCTCACATTCACAAGCCCAGGTCCTCATGGGGGACTTCAACCAGCCCGATATCTGTTAGAGGGAAAACACAGCAGGCCACAAGAAATCCAGGTGGTTCCTGGAATGCGTGGAGGACAATTTCCTTCTCCAAGTGGTCAAGGAACTGACGAGGAGAGGTGCCATGCTGGACCTTGTTCTCACCAACAAGGAAGGGTTGGTGGGGAACGTGAAG
>NW_010323651.1:0-288 GCF_000700745.2 Antrostomus carolinensis | reverse complement strand
CAACTTTGGTGGAGAAAGTTAAAGAAACTGATATCATCTACCTGGACTTGTGCAAGGCGTTTGACACCGTCCCACGTGACATCCTTGTCTCCAAATTGGAAACATGTGGGTTTGATGGATGGGCCACTCGGTGGATAAGGAACTGGATGGATGGTTGCACTCAAAGAGTTGTGGTCAACAGCTCGATGTCCAAGTGTAAACTGGTGATGAGTGGTGTCCCTCAAGGGTCGGTATTGAGGCTGGCACTATTCAACATTTTTGTCAGTAACATGGACAGTGGGATTGAGT
>NW_010323650.1:0-2351 GCF_000700745.2 Antrostomus carolinensis | reverse complement strand
AACCAGGGCCTGTGATTGTGAGGCTGCTCTCTGCTGCCTGTACAAGGCCTTATCAACCTCCTCACCCTGATCTGGTGGCCTGTAACAGACACCCACGACAGTATCACTCACACCAGCCTGCCCCTTAATTCTCACCCACAGGCTCTCAACTCTCTCCTCATCCGCCCCCGGGCAGATCTCAATACACTGCAGTTGCTCTCTCACATAGAGAGCGACTCCACCACCTCGCCTTGCTGGCCTGTCTTTCCTGAGAAGGACAGAGCCATCCATGGCCACATTCCAGTCGTGTGAGTTGTCCCACCATGTCTCTGTAATTGCCACCAGGTCATAATCCCCTGATAATGTTACATTCTGTGTTCTACCGGACTGTCATAGGTTGAAGTCTGACAGTTTCATCTTTGCACATTCTCACTCAAAGGTAACAATTGCTTCCAGAACATGTTGGAGTGTCATGAGGATCACATATTTCCTCTTCATCATCTAAGAAGGCAACCTGTAGGCGTGGCTGTTGTGACCTGACTCTGCCCACTCCCAAAACACTGTATTTCCCTTACTAACTTTTCTCTCGTTGCTTAGTCTTCCTTGCTGAGCTGAAACACAAATGTGACAGTCTTGCTTTTAAGAGCTGCAATATGTATGTACTGTGTGTGTGTTGTTTTCTTGTTACAGCATACAGATGCTGCAGTCCAGAATTTGTGAATAAAGACCTTTCTTCCCTGTCATTACCAAGAAAGTCCGGAAGATGTCAGAAAAGCATTTTGTGGCAGGCACTGTGTAATTTCCTTTTACTTCCTTCAATTATTTGTTTGCAATGTATCATCACTCAGTTCCTGCTCTTGGAAAAAATGTGCAAGGCCAACAATAGAATTAAAATTAATATGGAGTAAATCAAGAGGCAGTCTATAAATACTTGCAAGGTTCTGAGACGGGAACTGAATTATGCTTCTTTCATTGCTTTGGTGGGTGTGCCTTACAAAATCTCAAAACTCTTTGCAAGAGTTCAGGTTCAGACATAGGAGTACAAGTCTTGACAGTGGTTGGAGGTTTGATTTCTCTGTTCACCACACAACCAGTTCATAGAATCATAGAAGAGTTTGGTTGGAAAAGACCACTACAATCATCTAGTGCAACCGTAAACCCAGCATTGCCAAGTTCACCACTAAAACATGTTCTCAAGTACCACATCTACATGTCCTTTAAATACCTCCAGGGATACTGACTCCACCACCCCAGGCAGCCTGTTCCAATACTTGATGACCTCTTCAGT
This sequence comes from Antrostomus carolinensis, assembly GCF_000700745.2. Lineage (NCBI taxonomy): Eukaryota > Metazoa > Chordata > Aves > Caprimulgiformes > Caprimulgidae > Antrostomus > Antrostomus carolinensis. The sequence continues at coordinate 1,084 of NW_010323650.1, read as the reverse complement.
GAAGTTTTTCCTAATATCCAACCTAAAGCTCCCCTGGTGCAACTTAAGGCTGTTCCTTCTTGTCCTATCACTTGTTATGTGGGAGAAGAGACCAACACCCACCTCACTACACCCTCCTTTCAGGTAGTTGTAGAGATCAATAAGGTCTCCCGTCAACCTCCTCTTCTCCAGACTAAACAAACCCAGTTCCCTCAGCTGCTCCTCATAAGACTTGTGCTCCAGAACCTTCACCAGCTCTGTTGCTCTTCTCTGGACACACTCCAGCACCTCAGTGTCCTTCCTGTAGTGAGGGGCCCCAAACTGAACACAGCACCCAAGATGCAGCCTCACCAATGCTGAGTACAGGGTCACAATCATTTCCCTGGTCCTGCTGGCCACACTATTTCTGATACAGGCCAGGATGCCATTGGCCTTCTTGGCCACCTGGGCACACAGCTGGCTTGTGTTCAGCCGCCTGTTGACCAACACCCCCAGGTCCTTTTCTGCCAGGCAGCTCTCCAGCCACTCCTCCCCAAGCCTGTAGCGTTGTGTGGGGTTGTTGTGACTCAGGTGCAGGACCCGGCACTTGGCCTTGTTAAACCTCATACAGCTGGCCTCGGCCCATTGATCCAGCCTGTCCAGGTCACTTTGCAGAGCCTCCCTACCCTCAGGCAGATCAACACTCCTGCCCAGCTTGGTGTCACCTGCAAACTTACTGAGAGTGCACTCAATCCCCTCATCCAGATAATTGATAAAGATGTTAACAGAGCTGGACCCAAAACTGAGTCCTGGGGAACACCACGTGTGACCGGCTGCCAACTGGATTTAACTTCCTTCACCACAACTCTCTGGGCTCAGCCATGCAGCCAGTTTTTTCCCAGCAAAGACACCTGTCTAAGCCTTGAGCCGCCAGCTTCTTCAGGAGGATGCTGTGGGAGATGGTGTCAAAGACATTGCTAAAGTCCAGGTAGACAACATGCACAGCCTTACCCACATCCACTAGGCAGGTCACCTGATCATAGAAGGAGATCAGGTTGGTCAAGCAGGACCGGCCTTTCATGAACCTGTGCTGGTTGGGCCTGATACCCTGGTTGTCCTGCATATG
>NW_010323649.1:0-1439 GCF_000700745.2 Antrostomus carolinensis | reverse complement strand
GATGTTGACCAAGATGGATGTTGTTGACCAACATGGATGTGGTTGGCCAAGATGGACGTGGTTGACCAAGATGGACGTGGTTGACGAAAGGGAAGGTGGACAAAGGTCGACAGCCAAGATGAGCCAAGATGGATGGAGTCAACCAAAGGGTCATGGTCAACGTTCGACAGGTGGGGTGGGACGATGGACAGATGCAGTTGAGACAATGGACTAAATGCTCAAGGAGACCCGCTGGATGGGGGTGGATGGACAGATGGACACCATCAACCATGTCAAGATGGGTTGGGTTTAATGGTCAAGGAGTTCCAACAGGTTGGGTGGGACAGACAGATGGACACATTCAACAAGGTGAGGTTGGGTGAAGGTCAATGCTCCTGGAAACCTGATGGATGGGGTTGGATGGACAGATGGACACCATCAACCACGTCCAAGATGGGTTGGGTTCATTGGGTGTTCAATGGGGTGAAGTTGGGTGAAGGTCAACACTCCAAGGGACCCAATGGACTGGGGTGGATGGACAAACAAGACACCATCAACCATGGGTTGGGTTCAAGAGTTGAGGAGCTACAACAGGGTTGGGTGGGACAGATGGACACGCTCAACAGGAGGAGATACCAGAGGCTGGGTAGGACAGACAGACAGGACCACGTGGGACAGATGGATGGTGTCACCTACCAAGTAGACATCACAGAAGCTGCGTAGCCAGAAGTGGTGGACAGCAGCCATGGCACCGTGGACCTCCAGGGCCTCCATCCGCCGCCCGTACTCACCCACCGCCTGCGCCAACCTGCTCAGCACCCACCGCTCCATGGGACCTTGTGGGACCATCTGCCGAGGAAGAGGAGGAGGAGGAAGAAGATGGGAGTTCTGAAGGTGGTGGACCTTCATTTTGACCTCCACCAACCCACCCTGGTACCTCCTCGGGGTGGTGAGGGACAAAATCTGTCCCCAAGGCGTTGAGGACGAACTTGACGGCGTTCCAGACCTTGTTGCAGAAGTGACGGTAGCTCAGGACCGTGCCCACGTCCAGGCGGATGTCATCACCTATGGGGTGGGGTGACACACATAGAAGGAGGTCCCCAAGGTGGTGACAAGGTCACCATGGGGGTTGGGTGATCCCTGGAGCTCTCACCGTGGACGTTGTAGGAGCTCAGGGCCATGCGGAGAGCGTCCGCGCCGCACTCGGGGATCCCGTGGGGGAACTGACGCCTCTGGGGGGGGGACAGGGAGGGGTCAGAAGGGGACAAGGACATATTTGGGGGGGACAGGGATGAGGACAGGTCCTACCTGGCCTTCTGTGGCCACCGTGAGCTCCTTGGGGTCCAGGAGTTTGTGGTGGAGCTTCTCCTGGAGTTCCTGTAGGACAGGAGACCCCACAATAAACAAAAGTGCTGTGGTGGCTTCTGTTGTCACCATGGGTTGGTCACCAAGGGTTGGTC
>NW_010323648.1:0-2726 GCF_000700745.2 Antrostomus carolinensis | reverse complement strand
AACACAAAAAGGGAAGTCTGCTTTTGAAAATGCAAAATGTTAGCAAATAGAGTTCCCTCCAATACTGAAGAGATCAATATTAGACATGCTATCTCTAGCGCTCTCTAACTTTACATGACTGCAAACTGAATAAAAGTAACCTCTGCTGCCTGGAACTTCTGACCAAAAGCAAGCATTCTCTTCCACAAAGACAAAAACACTCAGAGAAGCTGAAAATGTTTTTGTCCTGTGGCTTCAGTAGGGGCACACATTAAGAATTCAGGCTTGCAACCTGTCAGGTAACACTGGCTTCAGCATTTGCACAAGTGGTTCCCCAAAAGGCATTAAACACTGACAAACCTTTTGTCTGAGTCTTTCGGTGGCCTACGGCAAATACAGTTTTAGCTAGCTTTTACAATTATTCATTAGCTGTGCTAATTTCCTGGGCCTAAGACACATTTCTAGTAGCTATAGAAATACTACATATATGCATTCATAGAACATTAGAAAGATTATGTAAAATGCTACAAATTAATACCAAGAGGCAAGAAATAAATTTAAACGTAAAAAGTTCTATTGGGGACAAAAAAGGGTAAATGCCACTATTCCTGGGGAAAAAAGAAACAGTTAGGAAACTTAAAACATAATGTAATTCAATGATAAAATAGCTATAGAGTTACTGAATCTGGAGAGAATACAAATAATCTAATTTTCAAAAGGTAGTGAATGAAATGTGCCGGAAGGACCAAAGAAATGGACTGTTACTGACTCAGTCATTTCATTAAACTTCTGAATATTTTCATGCTTTTTTAATCTATTCCTTTGTGATCCTGTCACTTTCAAGCAGGAGTTTTTCTTTCTCATGAGGTTTAACTTTTCCCTCAGGATGATGCCAAGATAGGAATATTCTGCCACTACATTGTGACTGGGGCAGTTCTTCAGAGGCTTCTCTAGAAGCACTTCTTTACTGTTATGCCTCAATTTTTATACTTTCTTAATACTTCACAGCTCTCTTCAGTTGAATAGGGCTAACTTTGTATAAATGCAAACATTTCCAACAACAGACTACAAGACTGTCATGTAGCTTGGGGAGCTCTGTGAAGAACATGTTCTACTTTCTGGTCTACAAATCCAGTAAAGTAGAGTTAATTGTGAAAACATACATGAAAGAAAAAGGGAGAATTTATCCAGGCTGTTGACAGTGTGTTCCCTATCTCCGCTACATTACTGGTTTGAACATTACAGTGAACATTACAGTGACAGGAGGTTAGAGGGAGGGAAAGACTTACTGGTCGTGATGGTAAGAGACTGTTGTAGGTATAAGGCTGTGTTTGCTATTGCATAATTATACGAAGATCAACTTGATTCAAAGATTGAAATTAAAAATACCCTTATTTCAGAAAGAAAAAATAAAAAATGACTGGCAATATCTTTTCTGTTGTGTAGTATTTGGTCTCAGAGTTACTATGAATGTTTCCAGCACTGTGTCTTTACCTGCTTCACTGCTTATGATGCTGAGAAAGAAGACAGATGAGATAGGAACTAATAAAGAGAAGGTATCAATAAACTGAATTATTCTGTGTTGTTACATTTTTCAAAATAGGACTGTTTGTGCTGTGTGCCAGACCATCTCTGTTGGTTTTAGCATAAAATACATGATAATATGTAGTGATTGCTATTGTTTTTTCCTCTACAGTCTTAGAAAATACTGAAAATGCTTGAATCAGAGCTTATATAGAGGCACTGAAGTACTTGTCTGTTGACATGCAGATTGGTTTTGAGCCAATAAAGTTTGCAAAACTTCCAGCATTTCCTATCTGTAGCATTTTTCTGAGCTGCAATATTTGCCTTCAAAAAAATACAATGTCAAATCGTATTTTATCCTATCCATTCCACAGTGCTCACCAAACTGTCACAAGGCACAAGTCAGAACCTAGATGAATGACCAAGCACAAGAGTGTTAAAAAGAAAATAATTTAAAAAGCAAAAATGTGATCTACCAGAGGAACCAGCTCTGAATAAGTCCCTGAGAAAAACTAAGAGTGGGCACACGCATACTCTTAGAGTGCTCCTATCATGCTTCTAACATGTCTGTCCACCCTATATTTTGTGGGCTGCAGAAAGTGAGATCCATTTTGGTTTTCTTCTCTAGCATCTAAGAAAATGTCAAGCCTTACCATTAAACACATATGCAATACAATTATAGCCTGTCAGAAGTTTTTGGAGATTTAAGGAACCAAGGTCTGAGCCAACACAAGGTAAAAAGGACATTGATAAACATCACTTCACAGCCTGTTTCAGAGGCACCTCTAGTCTGCTTCTAGGTGCATCTTGAACACATCAATAAAATAAAAATGGCACAGTAGAAGTTCCTACATGCTAAAACACTGGACAACACTGTGTGATGCTACTGTTGTGTAAGTACAAAGTCAAAACAGCAGAAGTTAAAAGCATGCTTTCCAGTCAAGTAAAAGATATAAGGCTAGCATAGCTAGCATAGCTAGCTGATCCTAGCATAGCTACCATAGCTGTGCTAGGAAATGGCTGAAGATGCAGACCTAGTGGTAATATGGTCACACTGGCTCTTTGAATCTTTTTGTTCTCACTGGTTCAATACTTCCCCATTCAGATGTCTCTACTGTGTCCAATATGGACAAAATAGATCTAGTAAGTATTATACCTGCTATTAATTCAAAGTCAAATCATGTCCAAGTGCCCACTGTAGAAGAAGATCAGGTTCAGGAGCA
>NW_010323647.1:0-1440 GCF_000700745.2 Antrostomus carolinensis | reverse complement strand
TTGCCATCGACCAGAGCCCCCAGGTCCCTCTGTGCTGGGCTGCTCTCCATCCTCTTATTCCCCAGTCTGTGTGTGTGTCCAGGGCTGCTGTGTCCTAGGCGCAAAACTTAGCCCTGACTTAAGCACTACCACAGTACAAAAACCAGTAGCAGTCTCATGTTCCTTCTGTACCTTGCTTGCAGATATCTTCATGGCATTGACAACATTTAAAGACAATTTAGTTTGTCTTGAGATAAACCTTTACCGGTTATATCTGCAGCCCAGTGCTGCACTGTATCTGTGGGTGACTGCGTGTAAAAAGAGAAGTTTACTTGCTCACTGTAATTGTGTACTGTACAACCACAAAATGCAAGTTAAAGCTGGTTACCAAAGTTCACTCATCCTGAAGCATTTAAGGTTCAAAACTTAAGCAGTAAAATACTAATTTTATTCCAGGCTTCCCCCATCAATATGATGGCATCATTCTGTGTAGGAGTACCTCACTACGCTTCAGTTGTAGCGTGCTACCTAACAACGGAGTACGATTTATCCGTTTGCAATTTATGGAGTATTTCTGTGACAAAGAAATGGATGGATTTTGGATTAAGAAGTTAGAAAGAAGTGCTGATAACCTGCTGATGACCAGCTATAAAACTGGGTAATTTTTACTGCTCCTGTCATGCTCCTTTTGTGACCTTCGGCAAGCCATTTCAGTTCTGTGTCTTCAGGCTTGTAATGCACCTGGGTGGGCAGGTGGGTAAGTCCAGCACTACTGTTCATCTCGTAAAACTCTCAGGCAGGGCCTGAAGTTCTCTGGCCTCAGTTTTGCTGTGTTTTAAAATTTGATTAATACCATACCTAGAACTTCACAGACGTGAAAATATACTGGCATAAGTACAGATATGTAATTATGCCAGTATAGGTATATGGTATTTTGCCATGTAGAAACATCTTGCACTCATTACTTCATAGCTCCTTCCAGGAACAATGAGTGGGTAAAAGCCGAAGTATTTGTTCAAGAAACGGTTTCATTTCAACCCTACTCCCGCTACACTCATCTGAGTACTGTATGGATTCCTGTAAACACAGTAGGCAAGAGAGACTTACTGTTCCTCAAGCAGGCTGCAAACCTTTGGTTAGATCCACTTTTGAGCTTGCAGATTCAAACAGAGTTCAAGTTCATTTCAGAGGGCTGTAGGGGTGAGACTTCATTACTATGGACCTGATTGCACAAGAACCCTCATGCACTTTAATAGGTTTACTTGCATAAATTAGGAGTAAGTGCAAGAGTAGCTATGGTCAGGATGAGGTCCACATGCAAAGTACCTGGGGATAAAGGGTGGTATTGGAAGGTATTACGGCAATTGCTTCAGTTTTAAGAATGGACTAAGTTAGGGAGTGAATCACCTGAAAGCAAGAGGCAGGATGAAATCCAGTTCATAGAATCACAGAATGGTTTGG
>NW_010323646.1:0-13707 GCF_000700745.2 Antrostomus carolinensis | reverse complement strand
CAAACCATTCTATGATTCTATGATTTTTAGCAAGGGAGTTTTAATCTAATATTTATTGATGATAATTCAATTAAAATGTTAGTTCAAAGATAAAAGCTAAATGCCACAGCTTTGCATAACACATTTAGTCTTAAGAGCTGTATTCTATCTCCTGTTGAGTTTGGAACACACTTGGTAGAATAACTGTTTTCTAATAAGTTTGTTCCAACCATTAAAACATCATTATAACAGCAGTTTACACCATTAATTGTTCTCTTAAATGTAGAATTAATTTTAGTACATGCCCATTGAAACAAGTATCCCTGACATTGCTATTTCAGCTGTTAATGATTCATTATTATGCTCATTTCAGAAATGATTTTCCAGTAGTTTCTTCTGTTTTTTCCTAAGTGAAATATAACAAAAACTTTGTACTGTCCAGAGGTGGTAGAAATAATTATTACTGATGCACTAATTAATTAACTCAAAATAGTCAGGAGCTCTCCTTCCCTGGGGGTGGGAGAAGCTGGGTTGCACACAATATCAAGATGACAAACATTTAAAGAGTTTCATCAATAACTGTGCTGCAAAACACCATCCTAAGTCCACATTAGGCACAGTAAGATATTTGACTTGATCTGATTCACTGAGACAGATGAGCAAAACATTTTTATCAAATCCTTACTGAAGGAATCAGGTCAACTGAAATTATTCAAAGAACAATTGTATTTTTTTACAATTAATTGCATTGTTTGAGAAAAGACAAGATCACATTGTGGGTTTTAAAGCTTGAGAATTAAAAAGAAAATATTCTTTCACTTCTAAAAATATTCAATATCTATGTTTGTCTAAATAAAACACTTTTTTTCATTTCAAATGACATCACCTCAAAATTCAAAATGCTATCACTTTTGAAGTAGAAATATTTTATTTCTTTTCACTTAATTCTTCCCCCAGCCTACAATTTTTTCTCTCCTGTTTTGCCAAACTCAACACATCAGTTTATTCACAGCATCCTACTGACACGTCACCTTTGCAACCCTGCCTGTGGGGATTTTCCTCTATGCCCGACAGCCACTTCCACCCTTCCTCACATCCCTGATGGAGGTCTCAGCCTCCATCCACTGTCTTCAGAAAGCTTGATCTTATCCCAGCTCATTTCAATAATCAAATTTCCACTTCAGCCTTCTACAAGATATTTGATATTCTATCTACCCTCTCACCTTCCTGATTTTATTCATTACCCATGTCAGCAGTCCCCTGACCTACTCCTTGACATTTCTTAATTTTCCTGAATTACCAATAGACTTTTTTTTTTTATTTGCCACAAGAAAGGCATCACAAGCAGCTAGTGCATGAACCAATACTGAGGGAAAGTCTAAAGTTTGAAATAGGAAACCAGATTATTCATTATGTATTAAATTAGAAATTTCATATCTACTCTGAAGATATCACATCAAAGTCTCCAACAAGAATGGTTTCTTATTAGCCTCTAAGTAAAATTTTTATCCTGTATTATCACAGCAAGTGGCTGAAACCAAAAGAATTTAATAAGCACCTACGAACTGCGGGTCAGGTTCCTCACTGAGCCCTTAATTGGAATATAGTAGATCCTGCAGATGAACAGGCACTATACCAAGGACGTGTGCATTTTGCCACTTCTGCCTTATCAGGGGTGAAACATGTCAGACCACTTTCACAAAGTTTCAAATTTATTTGTTCCTGAATATCTAGAAGGCTTTTTCAGAAAACCACCACCTCATCTCCACCCCAATTCATTTAAACCATCTCTCCACCATTTTTAAGCAAGACTAGTGAGAAGTCTTACACAAGTGAAAGCAAATACACAGCAATGCAGTAAACATTTGTTTTGGAATTTCTACTGCAAATTCTCACCTATAGCCATCTGCAAATTTGCTTTCTAAAATAGGGACTTGAAACCAGCCCATGTTCAAAACCAGCTGGCTGAGGAGGGGTCAGCGATACACTGGGCAATGTCCAACCTTGTTCCATCAGCCTCCTCCTCTTCATCAGGGGGAAATGCTTCTCTGGCTGCTGCAACCCAGGAAAGGGCTTCAGGGACATTCTTTCCTGACACAGCATAGGAAGGAAACAACTTCTGACACTGCAGAGTTTTTACATGCCTGAGTCATCCCTTGGAGCATAAAGCTATTTTTAATAAATTTAGATACAGTCAAAAATAGCATTTCTGTTATTCCACATGAAGAAAAAACACTTTATTAAAACACAAGAGCCTTGGGTGGAGGGGAGGCAGAATACAAGTCAGCCACAGCCCCAACTCTGGCAGTCGGCCACCCAAGCCAAAATTCTGTTAAAGAAAAAAAAAAGAATCTCCAAGGAAACAGGCAAATATTGCAGTTCTCTTTTCCAAAGATAAAAAATTCTAAGGGAAAACATAAGCAATCCTAACTTCAGAACTAGATTCTCCTTCAGATGAATTTTACAGGAACACGAGGAGGCAGGGCTGAGACAGAGGAGCTCAGAGGATGCATTGGACATAGGACTGCGCACACTTGGGTCTTATGGCACCACAGTTATAGGGGAAAACCTGTTAGCCCTGCAGGGACAGGAGGAGCAAAGCTACCCCAGCACCAACCCAGGGCAGCCTGCATCAGCAGCAGCCATACCCACAGGTTTCTCTTTGGCATCTCAGATCCTATGCATTACCTGAACACCCTGCAAGCAAGCACCAGGTGGGTTTCCCCGCACTCTACAGAAGATAACTTGTACAGCATATGCAACACATTTTGAGGACTAAACTTAAAGGCATCCTTTATCTGAAATACATCCCTAAAGGAGACCATATGGCATCCTCTTCACTAGTGTTCCCTCAAGTACTTCTCTGGAAAAAGTGCCTATAGCTGAGGACTGAAAAGAAAATATTGACAAAGTGTCTTTTCTGCACAGAATTAATAGCCAGGAAAAAAAAAATATCAAATTTCACCTCCTGCAGTTTTTAAGACTAGGTTTGGATAATGGTGAATCTTCTCCTTTTAAAAAGCCTGCATATTATGAAGGAATACATGCTGCTGTCCTTGTTTTGCCTCTGCACAAACTCAGAATTACACGATGTTGGATTGTCGCAGGCAGCTTTGGGTGTGCTGTGGTGAAAGAGCCTGAAGCCCTCCTCTCACCCCACAGCCATCTCCCTCCTCCATTAGCAAAACTCTGCTTCAGGCAGAAGTGGACTTTTGGAGATGCCCTTTTTCTACTCTGGCACCTCACAACAGTAACCTATATAAACCAGCCACCTCTCTGTTACCTTTTAAACTACATCCATCTCTAATTTGCCCTTTCAAGACCATCAGTAGCAAATTTGCTAGTATAGTTCATTCTCCCTAGGTCACCTTACACAGGCTGTTGGCCCCATTCCTGCCTTACCTGGGCTTCATACACCTAACAATTTTTGCACCTCATCTGGAGCACAAGCAGACACTCATTATTTTGGGATCCAGCTTGCTGAATTACTTCCAACATATATAAGCCTGAGTTTATTTACCTAAGTCTGACAGCATGCAATGTTTGTTACTTGCTCTTTGCTCATGTAGCTGACTCACCTTTCATGTGGTGTCATACACTAAGTTTTTAATCCTCATTTTTGGGGCCACAAGAGGTAAGCACCAAGTATCATAGAAGCTTGTGTGAGGCTCACACAAGCACAGGGGTACAAACTGGCCCTGCTGTATGCAGATTCTGAGCCAAGAATTTATTTCAGGACTCAGCAACTCTTTTTCTATTTATATCAGGCAGCAGGCTCCAAGGCTTTACTCTTTTGGACCTGGATTAGCTCTTCATTAACATGGCAAAGTCCAAGTCAATCGGCACAAATAAGTTCTTTTTATTTCATATGTCAAACTGAGAAGAAATCACTTCCCGCATTGCAGAGGTTCTTTTAAAACAGCAGTGTTGAATAACCATTAAATCACAGCTAACAGAGGCTTTACAGGAAACATTTTTGTACACTAATACAACATTGAAGGGTAATGGACCCCCACTGAGCTAGCAAATTCTGCACAGGTAAGAGAGATGTCTTACCAAGCCAGATGAGAGCTGCCAGAACATCATTTTGAAAGGGAAAACAACAGAAATAACCTCGATAATACAGCACAGAGACTACAGCATTACAGGGATCCTTGATGTGACAGAGAATGAAAAGGCAGGTGAGCTTCGCAGCGCTGCGCCATTGCCACACGACGCCACGTCACTGCGACACAACACAGGGGACGTCCAGTCTCTGATGGGGTTTTGCTAAAGAGCCACATTACCAAATGTCAGCCTGACCCCATTGATTGCCACCTCCTCACTAAAGACTGTAAGAGCCACCCAGGTGAGTGCTCTGCATAACCACCAGACAAATAACTTAAGCATTTTTATATCAGGGAAGGAAACCAGTATTTTTTTCCCCTCATACTTTTAGCCAAGCTGAGCTTTGCTGCCCCTAATGCTACAAGAAGAGACAATTCTTCCTAGTCAATAGGCAGAAGAGGAAACTCCCACAATCAAGCTGCCATTAATGGCTGATGTTAACTATAGAGACAGTTTTAATAATGCAGTGTTTAACAGCATGAAACAAGAGCCAATGCAAAATGGCTTTAGGTAGTCAGGACTCCAGGAAAACACTATTTCGATGTATGCATTCTGATAAAATAGTGTCTTACTGAATTTTAAATTGCTGTTTCTGATTTTTACTACTCTGGGTTTTTTACCTAAAATAATTAAATTTAACCTAACCAATATTTATTTAAGTTATTTACAGAAAAACACCAAATTAAGGGGAAACATGAATTCAATTTTCACTTCATGGCCCAGTATTCTAGACTGACTAATAATAAATTTTTTTCTCTTAAAAAGCCATTACTGGAAACCTCGTTTTTTCCACTATACTCCCTCAGAAAAATGAGTTTTCACTTCTGTGGGTGATAATTCAGCATTTCCTCAATAAAACAAAAGTTAAGACCTTAAACTGTCCCTTCTATGCCTGCCTTACCTTATTAATTCACATCTTATCTTTCAGTGAGGAAGAAGACTTAACAATTTCCTCTGAGCAGTCTTACTATCACTTGATGTTTTATTCACTTCCTACAGATCATACTTTTCTTAAAATATTTTTTATTTGCAGTGTTTCAGTACATTTGCAGTTTTGCTACAATTTCTCCTTTATCATGCAATCGTCTTTTCCTCAACACCTGTCTCAACACCAAAAAGATCCAAAGCCAGAGGGAAAGAAGTATTTTGCAAAGGGACCGGAGTGACTGGGGCTGCCTTGGAGAAAATTAAATCAGCGTCTCTGCAGCAATCAAAAATACCATGCTAGTTATAGTTGCCCAGTGCAAAGCAATTGGTTTTCCTCTTGCTGAGCAGCTGCTATTGCCTTTGCTGTACTGCAGCCTTTTGTGTCTAGTACATCCCTGTGAGGAGTTGCACAAGGATACATTCCTGGCAGCATAAAGAGGGAGCACATGCTTAGGGAGAGTTATAGACCACTGGTTTTTGTTTGGTTTAGGCAGTACTGCACCGAGCATTAGCCACATCAAGCCTATGCAACATGAGTCCAGAAACTGGAACTTGGTAGAAAGCTGCTGAAATTCCCCACAAAAATCCAAGGTGTTCACTAGAAGAGTGAGGAGGGTATCAATCAACCCTAATAGCAGTAAGAATTGGCCCCTAGGTGTCAAAAACATGAGCTATTTTCTCCATTATAAGGTTGTTCTGTCGGTTTACTTTCCCAAATCTCCCATGAAGATTGGGTCACGCTGTGCTAATTGCCGTACAGAAACTTCAGCACAGAAACACAATCCTTCTTCCAAATAGGTCATAATCTTGATTGACTCGATACCACAGCAAATATTAGAAGAGCTGCCAGCAGAAAGATGAACATGTAGCAGCAGGGGTTACCCACGCTACCTGCTCATGGGGCTGGATGGTTCCATAATATCACTTGGAAAATAGTGTTAACATTAAAGTGTATGAAGTGTTGCCTTAACATGAAAAAAATGGCCTTAGAAAGTCAGATATCTTAGAATGACCCTGACATTTTACAGCTTTAAGTCGTTACCTGATGTCTGAGTTTTCCAGGATAAAAATGCCATGGCTGCTGTATTCCACTACAGGCAGAAGCCCTGGGAAAAAAACTTAAGATACAAAAAAAGCAGAAAAAGTGAAATCTTTTCCCATGCAAACATTCTTTTTCCTTTAGCAATAAATGATGTTGTTTTGCAGATATCTTTCTTCTTTTATAAAGCAGACAACAGATCCACTCAATCTTTAAGACAGTAAGAGACAGCAGCAGCTGTCTTTTTTTTGAAGCAAGGCATGAGATGGAATGAATCTGCTGTTATGACAGTCCATGCCTCCTTCTTTAAAGAAATACAAGACAAATGAAAAATCAAAAAAAAGAAAAGCAAAAGGAAATTGAGTTTCTGCTTAAGGCAAGTTGCTTTCTTACATGCAGCCTCCTTCCCAGAGGATAGCAGGTACAGTGCCTGGGCTGAAACTCACTCTGAAACCTGGACAACTTGGACCAAACAAAAGCATTTGGGGCACTGTTCTTAGCTGTTTTATTGTCACAAGCTCATAGCAGTGTTAAAAGCAGCTGTCTGAATGTTTTAGCAAGAATTCAAAAGAGACAGACCAAAAGGAAAAAGAAATAATGTGGAAAAGGATGATGAGATAGGCAGGAGTCAGAGGATGAGAGGCAGCAGGTTTCAAGAAAGTTCGCTGCTGATGATTAACATCGCACAAGCACCACCTTTTCAGCAGCATGGAAAACAGGAAAAGGGCAGACTGCAGAAGGGTTGGAGAAGGAATGGGATTAAGAAACATCTTATGTATCCACAGAAGACAACAGGGAGGAACACAAGTAACCCATGGCTTGCCGACCTGATTACAGGTAAGATAGCAGTGACGTCACCTGTGCCAGAGAGCAGGACAGAGGTTCAGGTGGTCAGCCTTATCTGTATTAAATTTAATCTGACAGAGAAGTATCCAAGGAGAAATGGCAGAGGTGGATGAACTGTTGGAAGACAACAAGCAAGAAAGAGTGAAGTGCAAATAAACCTTCTCTGGAGGTCAGCTGAAGCCACGCCATATCTGCTCTACCATCCTTACTCTCAAGAACATTTTCCCAACACCTACCCTTAGCATCCAAACCCAACGCTTTTCCCCTCTTTTAAAGCCAGTTCCCATGCCTCATCTCCATGCCCTCACATGCTGAGGGTGGGTGTGCCAGTGAGCACAGGCACCCACGCTTTTTTGTAATGTCTGCAAGGCACACTGCTGAATAGAAACCCTGCACTCCACCTGCAGCTTTGCTCTTTTATGTATATGTATATATAAATATATATAAAATATAAATGTTTTGTTTCAAAACTCCACAAGGCATTTACAGCTGCTACACGCAAAAAGGCTGATACAGTCCTAGCACCGTCACAGCACCTCACAGCCTTCAACTCCTGTCACTGTGCAAATTTGTGTCCTAAACCCAAAGGTATACGAAGATAATTTCTCAGCCAGATGTTTTTTATTTTAAATGATGACATAGCCTGTCTAGTGATATGAAATCAGTTAATCTACAGATTTGCACTGAAACTATTATCCTACAATAGTGATTTTGCATTGTAATAGCTTCATTAGCATAGCCTCCAAAGAATCACTCAAACACTCCAGTGTAATATCAAATTGTAACAGAATTGTAATGATATTGGAATAGGCTGTCCATATATTTGCATTGAAATGGGGCTGATATAACAATCACCATTCATCAAGCCATTTACACTGAGTCTCTACAAACTTTCACAGAAAATTTTGTCACTGAACTCCAGCACCATACAGCTTTATAACAATATTTTTCTTTCTGGGTTCCTATATTTATTCCCTCCCCATAGTCCAGATGGAAATCTGGGTAAGACTCTTCAAGACAGAAGTTATGTTTCCAATTCCAGTGGCTAAAAAACGTATCTTCCAAAGTAAACATAAAGCCACTATGTTTCTCACTTCCTCGTTATATTTTCAGCTTTTATATGACTTTTCACACCACTGAGTTCCTTCTCCACCCTATTATCCTCTTCAAGCAACTTTCAATATTATTTAGGTCAATTTTTATCAAGAAGCTAGAGAAAAAGACGAGATCTATGGAAATATTATTATATGGCTAATTTAATAACCTGTACTGTTTATTTATCTTAAAATACTACATAAGCAAAGAAATTCTAAGCCATAGCAGCTGCAAATGCCTGACCACTGTGTTGCAAATACACAACCTGCAGCTTTTCATAATAGTACTGAGAGCAAATGCATCAGCCACCAAAATGTCACTAGCAGATGGGAAGCATCTTAAGGGCAGCAATTTAAACAAACACAGCCAAACAAATCTTTGCTCCAAACTGCCAAAAATTAACTTCTGAAAAAATTAAGTTCATATGTTGAGGAATTTTGACTTATGTGGCTACAACTGGAGCTTGGTGGGCTCCAGACAAAGTCATAGGGCTTAGGTGGCTGTAAGGCGGGGGGTCTATATGTAGCTACATTTCAGAGGGGCTGGCAAAAATAACCACCCTGAGATGCTGCTGCAGAACGGCAGCAAGGTTTGCTCCATCTCCTAACGACTTCAGTCAGCTGCACTGATGAGACTGTTTAAATGCACCATTAGCCCCAAACTGGATAATATTATTTGGTTAGCATCACACATTCACATTCAAAAACATACAGTTAAAGTTCAAAATACTTAGTTTATGCCAAATACAGCTGCTAATTCAGTTTTCTCTTTGGGGAAATGATATACAAATTATTCCTTGTGCCCAGTGCAGTCACTGACACAGAGACCAAGAGCAAAGAAAGGTCCAGTTTCCACGGCACAGAAGTAGATGGTAACCAGCCTCCTTCACACAGTTTGACTTGCATTTACTAAGCAACTCCTGCATTTCATTCCACAAACAGCAAACCACAAGTACCCGGGAAGATCAATGCCATCAAACCAATCTTCCCCACATGATTTCCAAACTAATTGCCATTTTTCCAATGGGATCAATTTGCTACCTACCACCAGCTGCTTTTCCAGAGATATGGCATCTTCATTCTTCTGACAGATTAGATCTGGAAATACAGCATGAGAGCAAGCTCTGGCACCTTCAGAGACCACAGAAGGTGGCACAGCCATCAAACACTGAGGGAGCCAAGGAGTACCTAGAAGTCCTCCATTGCCTCTCACAGCTTGCTCTGCATTAACATGGTGTGGGTAACAACCTCCAACACTGAATTTAGCTGTTTCATACACCATTATATCCTAGTGACCATATATTCAGAAGTGAAGCACTACTTCTAGGTGAGCCAGATGTCACCTGATTGGAAAGAGGGTTGTGATTGCAGGTCCTCAATAGCAGAAACCAGGCAAATCCCAAAAAGGCAAGAAGAGGGTAGGGAGAATGACTTTAACTTGAGGATAAGTTTTGTTCCATCCTAATCAGACAAGGAAAGAAAAAGCAATAAGAAAAGAGATTTGCTGGTTGAGGTTGAAAGAGAAATTTAGGATTTCCTGTCTGCAGGTGCTGACAACTACGAGCAAACTCAATAGGAATGAGGATGACAGTGGTTAAATTAGGGACTATCCAGCTATATCCAGATAACGCCTTTTATACCAACACACGTGACATTTGCATATTCACACCTCGGCTAACACCTTTATCACTTATAATAAAACAATTATTTTCCTTAAATTTCATTTTTAGCCTCCCAGTTCCAACTTTATTTACAAAAGTTGTTGTCAAATGAATCATTACCTAACAGACAGAAGAGGGAACTGCAAGCCAGTACTCCTGGATTTCATTCCCATCCCTGTCACTGCCTCACTACATGACTTTTAACAGTCAATAAATCTAACTGTGCTTTAATTTAATAACCTATAAAGTGGATGTACTGCTCACTTAGCTTCACTGTCAGCCAGTGAAATCAGTTAATATTCAAAAAAGTACTTTAAGATTCACAGATAATAGGATATACTTCAAGTGGTCTCATCTGAGTATTTAAACTGGAGTTCTACCAACAATATTTTCCAGAGTAACAAACTCTGTCCTACCTGATCATGACTAAATCTGATATAGATTAAAAAACCTTAAACAGTGCCAAAGGAATTAGTAAAAGTGGCACAAGCACTCTGTGATGTCCACGTAGATACGGAGCACCATCTAGTGTCACACAGAAGCCGTCTATCTCCCATCTCTGTGCTCCTCTGTAGCAGTATTTCTGTTCTGCTTTATTCGTATCACGGTAACAGCCAGGGAGCCAGACAAGAACCTGACCAAAATGGATCCCTGGCCAACACATAACAAATGTCTTCCTTGAATGTATCTTAGTGAATGAAAATATTTTCAAGGGCAAAGTTGCTAGGTTACTCACTTAGTTTGTTTTGCAGAGAACTGCCCTGAAATCTGTTTTTTATCAACTCCAATCAGAAAATAGTTACAGATTTCGAAGGAGTTTTTTAGCTTCTTCTCCACAAGTAAACACACAAATACATCTACCACAAACACCAAAGAAGGGAATCATGATGGGGGGGGGGGGGGAGAACATTAGACCCCCTCTAATGAAAGCTTCTCCTACAACAACATAGCAGAGTAGCACGTTAGAAGTGAGGCACTAGCAGACCTCCACAGCAGCTGCTGAAGGCCATGCAGAAGAGCCAATGCACCATATCCTGAAATGGCAGCTCTGCCCCAGACAGTGGCAATTACAGCTTCTTTCCGCAGCAGGAAAGGTGGGTCTGCACCAGGTACAAAGCTTGCAACATATCACTTCTGTGCTGCTGTATGTACACTAGTCCTTCCCAGAGCAGGACCAGATGCCTTTCTCAACCTGATCCTTGCAAGCTTACAGGAAGGGTGAGAACAAAAGAGGTTCATCTTCCTCCATGTCTCCAAACGAATAAGAAAACAAACAAACAAACAAAAAATCAGGAGGTAGAGTCAGGGGGAAAAGCTCAAGCAAGTCATTTAACAGGTGTTGCAAATGTCTTAAAGCTGAGATACTAAAGGGCTGAAAAGCTTCGGCTGTCAGAAAAGGTTATCAAACAGCTACCAAGAGACAGGTAACTTGATTACAACATATATGTACTTTTATAGGACACTGGTCACTAAATTAATCTTTAATCTAACAGAGAAAGGTTGAGAACCAGCATGTGGAAGTTGAAGCTAAATTCTAAGTGAGGCAACACAATTTAAAACTAACAATTAGCCAACAAAGGTGGAAAAATGCTGTCCAGGGAACTTGTATATTCTCCACCTTTTTGTGTTTTCTAATGAAATCCCAATCTTTTTAATATGCTTTCATCAAATGCCCATCCCTGAGGCTCAGTACCAAGAGTACACAGGTTAAATGCAGTGTCTTATGTTCAGACAACAGAATGAACGAGGCGAACTAGGAGCTCCCCTAGTGGGAACACTGATCAGTCCCTGAAAATGTCATCCATTGCAATGAAGTGCCATTTTACTCATCTCCTGCTGACATGCTTCACTCTGCAGCCCAGAAGCATTCCTGGAGCACGGCAGCTCAGCCATATCATTCCTCTTGGGTCTCCATTTGTTCATTTCAGCTTAGCGCTTGTGCTGAGCTATCCACCAAACACTGAAGAAAACAAGCTGAAAGAGGCAAGCTTCATGTCTTGAGATAAAAAATTAAATTGTATATTGTTCAGTTGAAGCACAGTGCTAAGGCTCAGCATGTTGAATTTTACAAGGATTTCCAGTTGCCATTTTGCATTGTTTTGATACTGAGCTCTTTTTTTCATACAGATCACAAAAACATTATAGTGTTCAGGAACCTGTACTTGCAAAGAGATCACACTTTCTCTCAATTGTTTTAACAATTTAACTCATAAAAGCTAGCAAAATGAGGATAGGCATTACCAAAAGTCTGCCAACATGACACCTCTGCACAACCTTCTTGCACCGAGACAGATGCAGGGAGCCCATCTGATGCAAGTCACATCTTTTCAAAGACAGCCTCTTGATTTATCACATTTGCAATGTCAAAACAGCTGTCCCTACCACTACCACCCCTTTACATACTACTTAATTTTTCTGCCAGTCATCGTCTTAGGAGACATGGCTGCACTCTCCTTGGTATGGAGAGCTCCCCAATGTACTGAGAAGAGCCTATAAGAGACATAACCACAGCAAGCCACAGCTCCAGCCACGTCTAGCTTGAGCATGGCACAATAAAATGCAACACCACACAGAAGCGAAGCACTGGTTTTTAGAGATTTGAGTCCACGAGCATCTCTCATACAGCAGAGCCTTGCTTGGATGCAGGAACACATGCACAGACATCCACACGCAACAGGACGCGTGCTCCACATGCAAAAGGCTTCAGTATCCATAAGGACAGACTTCTAAGGCTCGTTCACTAAGGGGCTGTCAGGGAAAGTGAGAATTCTGCAAATGGGGGTTTTCATTAAGGAACAGAGAGGCCTTCAGCTGCTGTAACCAAAGCAACTTCATCCCATCACAACAGCCATTTTCCACCCAAAAACGTTTGGTCAGTTCAGCCACAATATGCAAATACCAGGGTAAGCAACAGTGGATGGGAGCATTGAATTGTCTGCACATGTAAGTAGCATTTTGGATTGCCTATGCAGGGCTGTGCAAGTGGAAATGAGGGAAATCAGAGAAGAGAGAGGCTGGGAATCCTCATGCACATACATATGGAGCAAGGAAAGCCTAGACTGGGGGGAAACACCTGACACTTTGCATCTGAGACCCCTTCTTCTCCTACAGCTACCACAGAAAGGAGGTAGGAGTGGGACTTCTTGCCATCCCCACCTGCAAAGCCACAGTCACACAAATATCATTTTAAATAACATTTCCTTAATAACCTGGAAAATATAGTAAATGAAGGAAAAAAATCTACCAAGCTGTGGTGCATAACAGTGCTCCAGTCCCAAATTTTACCTTTTGGCACTGCAGCAAGAGAAAGTTTCTAACACCAGGCCTGCTTTAAGAACAAGATTCTAAATTTATGAGATGATTAGGCATCAGCAGGTCCTACATGAGATTATCCTACAAATGAAAGCTCTCAGTCTTAATACCTCAGCATCACATAGATATTTAGCCCTTGATGTTAGATTAAGCACCAAGAAGTGAGAGAAAATAGTCAGTGACCCCTGTTCCAGCCTCCATAACACATCTGGCTCTTGAATCCCTTTTTCGGTTTTCTTAACCTATCAAGTGAATTATTGAATTTATGAGAGTAAGGCTAAGTAAAAGCTAGTGATCAGTGAAATTACCTGGGTATAGGCACTGCACTGTAGAGAAATCTAGCAAAAGGCAGCATTGCTCAAAGATTATAGAAATCTGCTGTGATAACATTGCCAATTTACGTGCACTCGGGTGCATCACATGCAAGGGTCCAGGCTATTTTAGGAAGAGAGGGAGATTTCTATAATACAGAGCAAAGTGGCACACAAAAAAAAAATATGATGGGTTTGTCAGGGAGTTTAGAGTCTTTTTTAAAGGTTCATCTGTAGAGTCATCTCTGCTTTAAAGACCTGATCTCATAGGCACTTTGTGCCATTTTGTTACAGTAAACATTGCCAAGTATTGCCCACTGTTTTAACGTCCTTACAAACTGTTTACATACACACTGTTTGCATTCAACACTAAGCACTGCTCACATACAGCTGGTCTTGGGACCAGCTCTGAAGCGAAGGACTTGGGAGTG